>NC_139351.1:102108834-102201334 GCF_055883805.1 Amblyomma maculatum | reverse complement strand
ATTACCCCGTATAGTTTCCAGAGTACCACGTTGTCGGCATAGCTTTCCCCTCTACATGCTTATTCCAAAGCGTAGAGTAATATTATAGTGCATGCGGGTATGTACATAGAAAGACCCCACTTAGGGAAAGGCCGCCTTACGACCCTGGGCTCCAACCATGGGCCACCTTGGCCAACCAAATTCGGAATGGAGACCCTAAAGCAGGCTCTGTTTCAGGGTACAGTTGTCCCTTAGCCCCAAATCCGCATAATTATTCATTGGCTACGGCTTCTGATTATGCATGATCAATGGAAGTACAGGGGTAGGTAAACAGAGCAATTGACAGTAGAAGCCATGGGTGGCGTTATCATTGTGCTAATTATTTCGCAAACCGACATGCACTGGTCGCTCGTCGTACCCCGTCGGTAAGTGGCTGTGATATTTTTCTCTCTCGGCACTAACCGACTTTCACTCCACTTTCTTTTTTTTTATCATTTTTGTAGTATTAAAACAGGTGCAACGACACTAGTTTCGAAGTTCAATCATATTTTGCTATTTTTTCCAGTGGATGTATTATGTTTGCTTGAAGTCGGGTAGAGGTGGGGGTAAACATCTATACAAGCAGAACCCTTACCTTGATTATAACCAACGCCTTGTTTAAAGGTGCAAATCTGTCCGAGCTCAAAGCAGTATATGGTTCCTTACTTTCCCGTTTAATTTCGCATTTCTGCGCGCAGCCGACTTGATAACATGGAGCTGAAATTACATAATCATTATGACCATTTCAGAACAGCCATGCTACGCGTACTACACGTGCATGACGTCTTAGCATTCTCTAATTACGCCCTGTTTTAGCCGCGACCATGACATTTCCAGCAAAATTCCTCAGACCTCCTCACTTGGCTCTCTGTTGAAACTGATTACCTTACCTTTGTTTCCAAACCCATTCTCCAGATCACTAACGAACCGCAGCTTATCTGTTCCAACATTGCATACCCTTCTTGATTCTATTTCGTCGATCTCCTTTCTTTCCGAATAATAACATTAACCATAACATCGTCCTGCCTCTTCAATAACTTGCTGCGAAGTTCTCAGTATATACCTAACCCCATCCTTTCTTCAGTCTAAAAGCTCCGGCGGTAAAGTTTTAGCCATTTCGGTGTGATTCAATGACCTCCGGTGCAGCTCCTGTTTCTTTTGCAGGCTGGAATCCAGGTACTAGTGTGCAGTGCCATCCTTTCGTTGGAATGGCTAAAGCTAAGGGCAGGACATTAAGACAATAAAAGGCTTGCCACTATATTGAGGACTATGGAAGGCCGAATATCAGGACAGGCACCAAGGATACCATAAATCCACCATCTCCTGTCCTTTGCCTATGGTGCAGCCCTGGAAAAATTTTAAGTGCTCTTCTATGAATTTCAAACGTCTGCCGTGCTCAGTAAAGGAACGAGGTTAGTGCAAACGATTTCATATAAGCATCCCGGACTGGCTGGGAAGCATCATTGACTTCTTTGTCTCGTTCATCTTTCGTTCATGGTTTCTTCGATTTTTTGTTTCTCGTGTCTCTCTCTCTTTCTATCTAGTTTCTCTGATTGTTGCCGCCCCTTTTAGGCAAGCTCACCAACACTATGTGCTTCGGCTATTCCTTCTCCCGTGTCGGTTGTTTCCTTAGTGTAGATTAATACCCCGCGGCAGCCACCAAGCCCAGACTCCTGACTTGGAGCACTACGTCTGCCGACACCAGCAACACTCGCTATTGGTCGTCCTCGAAGAATCCGCAGCTCCCTTTATATTTTAACCTTTCTTACGCCGCAAGACTTACATACGTTTGCTATCAAAAATAAAAGCTGAGCGCGTCCATCTTTCTTTCTTTTTTTTATTTTTAGTCTACCTCGCACGCGTCCTCTTGGTGATAATTGAGGCACTTATGTAACAGGATTTTTTTTTTCTTTTGAAACTAAGAGAGGGGAGGATGGTCACAAAGACAACTGACCACCCGCACTGCATTGCGTGCAATTCACGCCCCCCTCCCCGCTTTTACCATGATTTCCCTTTGCTTACTTCTACCAGGATTGACCAACAAGTACAGTCCCTCTTGTGATTCTTAAGGAACCGAGGCCGCCGCGTGGACGAATCTAATCAACAGAACCAACCTGTGCCATTTTCAAGGTTCTGTAATTCCTCCTCAAATGATCACAGCAGCTAGGCGGCATAGTTGGAATGAATTCATTTCCCCAAGCACAGCGCGTCAAAAATGCATAGAACACAGCAGAAACTAACGTGCATTTGACCGCTGACCATTTTACAAAAGAAAACGCACACAGACATGAGGTAAAAGACTCATTAAATGATGGCTGCTCAAATATCGCAATTTCTCTTGGGGTCGACGATCTCATTTGCAGGGGACCAGCCCTTGTCCGCCTCTCCATCTTTCTTCCGCAACTTGTGATACCGCGAGCACACTCCTATCTGTCCGATCGCCTACGCGCGAGCCGGGTTGGCGAAGAAAAGACGACGGCACTCTCGCAAGTTCAAAGCAAAAACAGTCTGGCTCTGTGTACGTATACGCGCAACACTTCTCGCTCGAACTGCTTAACTGATGGACGTCCTGCGGCGTCTCTACGACAGGCGGCGCTGCCCGGAGCACGCAAGCCACGCCGCATTAGCGCCGCAGGGGTGCCCGCCGTAATGGCTTCGAACCTCGAGGTGACGTCTGCCGCAAGGTAGTACCTCCATATCTCGATGGAGTATCTATTGCCTGTACACTGTGTCGGCTGATACGTATACCGCATTAACGCGAATTTAAGCATGCCCCCTGATATCCTCATTGTGAGACGGTGGGTTTTCACCCGACGTTGTCATTCGCAAACATTTCGGTGTCATAATCTCGGGCATTCGTGGCAGGGGATCTGCCTGGCTATCCGATCGGCCCATACTCTGTCACGCAGTAACATCGCGCCACGGTATTCTGACGATTCAGAACAACTTTGCTTAATTATTGTCCAGCAAGGAATGGCGATTTCGTTACGCAGAAAAATCGCATGAGCTCAGAAATAATTCGCTATTCAAAGTGGATATGTGAGTGCATGCATGTTTGAGTGATGACTACTACGAACATAGTAAGCTCGAGTGTGCTCACAGCGCGCTTACTGTACTAAATACAGATTCGCACTGCAATGCCTGGTAGCATGTGCAGAAGTGTAATGCAGCCTTTCCTTCTTCTTTTTTTTTTTTTTGAACGCCACGAACTCTCGACATGCTGGTGCAATAATATTGCAGTACAGGGTCCGTTATAGCCGTCCCCTGGACATTTCTCCTGAAGAAATCTCACGTATATCCGTGTGTCTAAGAAACCCAGCAAAACCAGGACAACTATAAACGCCACTCAAATCGGCGCCAAATGTACAGGCAGGCCCAACCGCTAGAGACTGCCTGCCGTGGTAGCGACTATGCAAAGTTTCTATCGTCCTTCAACCGTGCGTAATTTAAGCCTGTCTATAGGAGAGAGGTAGACGGCCTATAGTTGTGACAGCCAGGCAGAAAGGTGCGATGGCCGATCACAAAGGACAATCGCACTATGAATGTTTTTGTTTTGTGTGTGTGTGTGTGTGTTTTGTTTGTTTGTTTGTTTGTTTGTTTACCAAAGGGGTCCACGAAAAACCCTACCTGGCGTAAACGGCTGGTAAAAATGTAACACGCGAGCGACATGTTGGCGGCAGAACTGGCGTTTTCTTCATATTATTCAATATCCGGTCACATCCTGCAGGCAGACCTCGATATCTAAAAGTAAGCGCTCATGGCATACGGAGGCGAGAATGGGGCGCAGTAGAGCTGCCCCTGTCTCTAAGGTTGGCAGATGGCGCCCGTCCGGCGACATCGCGGCCGTCTTCGGCGTCCACGCCACACCTCCCCCATGACGTGAGAGCCCGCCTCCAATATCAACGCCGCGACCTGGCTACTACGACACTGTCAAGGAACATGAATTACCTATTGAGCTTACACGTGAGCTAATACAAGGTGCATGCACCGACTCAAACACACATCCACAACACTGCCTAAAGTTACTAAACAATTTCAAATAATCCGCAAAATTGATTCTCTTTTTCCTAGAATGACAATGTGGTTATATCTGCGCTGATGCGGTAACTATATCACGCCATGCCCTAAGGTTCCGCTGCTGCTGCTCTTGCCGCCCCTTAGACGCCGGACGACGTTTCGGCTCGTGCAGACCGGCCCACCTAAACGAGGCGGCCACACCTCGAAGTTTTATTCGAAGCGACAGCGACGACCCTTGGGAATCGATTCCTGGACCTTGCCGACGACCGCAATTTGTGGAAGCGACGGCGCGTGGGACGTTCTTGATCGCCGGACGCGATTACTGGATGGGCACCGCACACCCGTCGGACGACCCCGTGACGCGCTCACACCCCCAGACGGCAGAGGGGCCTGATCAACAAGGGGCAGCCCGGACAGCGAGTACTCACTTCCGGAGCACGTGTTTTAAATGCGATAGCGTTAGAGGCCCCGTTCACAGAAAATCCGACGTCGGCGGCCGTCTGTCGGCTTTGACGCTGTGAGCGAAACATCAAGAGCATGGCGCTGACAGACGGTAACTGGCAGCTGACACGGCCGAGCAATAACTGGACGTAGGGCTTCCAGACATTTCGTTTGACAGGAGCTGCCAACTTGGGCCTCTCTTTTCGTATCAAAGGATGATATCAGGATAAGACTGCCAGGACCGTTGCATCCACGTTACCCCTAGGCGACGCAAACATGTTCATCATCATCATCATCATCATCATCATCATCATCATCAGCCTGACTATACCCACTGCAGGGCGAAGGCCTTTCCCATATTTCTCCACTTAACCCGGTTCTGTGCTAGCTGCATCCACTTGACCCCTGCGAACTTCTTAACCTCATCCGCCCACCTAACTTTCTGCCGCTCCCTGCTACGCCTTCCTTCCCTTGGAATCCAGTTTGCTACCCTAAGCGACCATCGGTTATCCTCTCTTCGCACTGCATGTCCTGCCCATGCTCATTTCTTCTTGATTTCCACTACAATGTCGGTAACTTGAGTTATTTCTCTGACCCACTCTGCACACTTCCTATCTCTTAATGTTACCCCTACCATTTTTCGTTCCATAGCCCTCTGGGTTGTCCTCAACTGCCCCATAGGTGAGCGCAGGTAAGATGCAACTGTTGTATACTTTCCTTTTGAGCGATACCGGTAAGCTGCTAGTAATAATCTGCAAGTGCTTGTTCATACGGCGTGGTAAAAGCCGGGCTTTTTATGTCGGCTAGTAGCATACGCTATAGATCGCGTCATACCCATAAGGCGTAGCTTAATTGCCCCCCCCCCCCCCCCATACTTTTTTTACCCGCAGCAAATAGGGAGGGGAGGAGAAAGGAGAGAGTTTACGTTCTGTCGTTTTAATTTTCAATCTACGAACTACAAATGCCTTCAAGCTTAGCTTGATCTGCGGAAGCCTGGGAACGCACTGCATGACCCATTGAACAGGACGCTTCTCTTGTAGTTCCTGAAGTGGGCTTTCTCAAAAATCTATCTTTCGTGGTCATGTGCTCTAGGCCTGCCAGGCGCAATCTTAGACAGAAGTCTTCAGGCCACATGGTTTTACCTGTGCAGAGGAGAGCTCACGGCAACCCATCTCTTCAGAATGACAAGCACGCAAATTCTAACCTTATAAAACCTTCTTGGCTATGAAGGCCGCGGTAAGCGTTCCATTGCCTTGTCTCATAAGCAAAGATGTCACCCCAACTCATTTGACCGAGAAGTGCTACATGGTGTTCTTGCTGTGTTTATGTTTATATTGTCCAAATTTCGGATTGCATTCTTTTTTGGATTTTTGGTTATTCCCGCAGTTGTAACCGCTACGCCCTGTATAGGGGGCACATTCCTCGTCAACTCGTCTGTTGGATTTTTGAGTGTACCCCTCAACGCCATTATGTTGAAAATAAAGGATTGATTGATTGATTGATTGATTCATTGATTGATTGATCGATTGATTGATTGATTGATTGATTGATTGATTGATTGATTGATTGATTGATTGATTGATTGATTGATTGGTTGATTGATTGATCAGGCAATACCGGTCTAATATATTCAGTACAGTAAACAGGAGCTCTATATACTACATTGTTGACTTCGGGGTAATGAGGACCAAGGATAAGGACTGTCTGTAGGGGTCATGCAGATTAGAGAGCAGGCGCTCTAAGGAGGTTATGCTATTTCATGAGGTGTACCTTGAGAAATGACTATATTGGGATCAAGATGAAGCGGTGTAACCATCGCTGTTATTTGCCCATGTTGAGAAGGGGAGGAGAGTCTAGTGGCAATTGTTTTTGCCGTCAATAGGCTCGCCAGTATAGAAAGAGAAAAAAAAAAAAAAGACTGGGCGAATTGCCCTTCTCAGTGGATGCCTGCCAATGTGAGTGCCAGACTTCGAGCCCCCTTGGCAAAACCTTCCTTCCTAGTAGAATGTAAATGAAGAATTATTTGACAGCAACACGTACTGTGGAATCCGGACGCCAGGAATAAACCACCATGCAGCTACTGCCAAGGTAAGCATCAGCATATTGTAGGACTGATATAAAGTTTAAAGCAATGTTTAACGCTAAAACCCTAGCTAGTGAAGCTAGTTTAGCAGTGCTGTTAGAGGAACTAGAGGGTATGAAAAGGGATGTCATAGGGCTTAGTGAGGGTAGGAGGCCGAATGAGGCATATACTATATAGTGAGGATGGGCATGCACTGTGTTATCGAGGTTCACTGGAGAGGCGAGAACGAGGAGTAGGTTTCCTTGTCAATAAGTATATACCAGGTAATGAAGATGAATTATATAGTATTAATGAGAGGGTGGCAGACATCGTAATTAGTCTTAATAAGCGGTATAAAATGAAGGTTGTGCAGGCCTATGCACCTGCATGTAGTTATGAGGAGCAAGCAGTTGAAAGCTTTTACGAAGATGTAGAATCGGCAATGCGAAAAGTAAAAACGCAGTATACTGTTCTAATTGGGCGAATTCAATGCCAAGGTAGGGAAAAGGCAGGCAGGAGACAAGGCAGTAGGTGACTATGGCATTGGTTCTAGGAATAGCAGGGGGGAGTTACTAGTTGAGTTTGCAGAGCGCAATAACTTAAGAATCATGAATACCTTCTTCAGCAAACGGAAGAACCGGAAATGGACACGGAAAAGTCCTAACGGGGAGACTAAAAATGAAACTGACTTAATACTGTGTTCAACCCCTGTCATTATTCAAGATGTAGAGGTAATCGGGAAAGTGCGATGCAGTGACCACAGGATGGCGAGGTCCCGAATTAGCCTAAATTTGAAGAAGGAACGCAACAGATTAGTAAGAAAGATACCCATCAACGAATTAGCAGTGAGGGGGAGGGCAAAAGAGTTCAGGATCTCGCTACAGAATAGATATCCAGCTCTAACCGAGGATGGCGACATTACCCTAAAGCAATAAGCAATAATTTCAGAGATATCATTACTGAGTGCGCTGTAGAAGTAGGCGGTATGATAGTTAGAGAGGATACCGGTAAGCTGTCTAAGGAGACGAAAGATTTGATTAAGAAACTCCAAAGTATATGAAAGCTTCCAATCCAACAGACCAGATAGAATTGGCAGATATATCAAAGCTAATCAATAAGCGCAGAGTGGCCGATATAAGGAAGTATAACATGGAGAAAATTGAGCATGCTGTAAAGAACGGGGGAAGCCTTAAAGCAATGAAGAAGAAATTAGGCATAGGCAAAAATCAGATGTATGCGCTAAGGGACAAGGCGGTGTTGTGCCCAGCGAAAGCCGCCCAGAAATTCAGCCTGATGCCAAACTTCTCCGGCAATCGCCTCCTTCACAGAATCCGGATACTACTTTGCAAAGCACCGATGCACTGGAGGCGAGCCATGCCAAGGGGAGAAAAGCGACGTGTTTGAACATGAGCTGAGCGTCCAGGCAGCTCGGCGCCGTGGCCCTGGCGGTGGACCCCTTCTCGCCCCGCGGCATATTTGAAGCAAGAGCGCAGCAAGCTCTCCCATTGGCCCTGCGAAAGTGCTGCTGTCGGATTGGACCATTTGAGCGTCAACGGTTTCTCCGTTTACGGAGACTCAAGTGTTTCCGTTTGAGACTCCGAGAGTGAGTTCGTCACTAGCGTCCATCGGGAGCAGTTCGCCCACAGAGAGACCGGACGCGGCGGAATCTCCCCGGCCGTCGCTGCGCGAGGACTATGGCTATGTTAGCTTTCGGCCCCAGAGCCGATCTCGTTGTGTAAATGCCTGTAAATAGTGAATAAAGCCTTTTCTTCATCTCACCAACGCCGACTCGGATTCACCGTTACCGCCCAGGGAGCTGACAGCCCTCGTTCACGAAACGACTGATGAGAGCTACGCAACCAACTCCTTGGCACAGCCCTGTTGACGGTGGGATACTGTGTGATAATCCCTACGGCACAACAGAGGGCAACGTCATCATGAATATGGACAAGATAGTCAAAGTAGCCGAGGTGTTCTATACAGATCTCTACAGTAGCCAAAGTACTGAGGACCGTAATGAGATTGGCGGTAAAGAAAAACCGTCAGACGTTCCCTCAGTGACGAAGTACGAGGTTAAGAAAGCCTTAGAATGAATGAAAAGGGGGAAAGCAGCTGGAGAGGATCAGATAACTATAGATTTGTTGAAGGACGGGGTACTAGAAAAACTGGCCACCCTATTTACGCAGTGCCTGGTGTCATCGGCGGTACCGAAATCATGGAAGAACGCAAACATTATCCTCGTTCATAAGAAAGAGGACGCTAAGGACCTTACAAATTACAGACCAATCAGCTTACTGTCTGTTAACTATAAGGTATTTACTAAGGTAATCGCTGATAGAATCAGAACAACCTTAGACTGCAATCAAGCAAAGGATCAAGCAGGATTTCGGAAACGGTACTCTACTATCGATCATATCCATACCATTAACCACGTGATAGAAAAATGTTCGAAATATAACCAGCCCTTATGCAGAGCATTCATTGATTACAAAAAAGTATTTGACTCAGTAGAAACCTTGGCGGTGATGCAGACATTGCGAAATCAGGGGTAGACGAGCCGTACGTGAAAGTGCTGGAAGATATATATAGTGGCTGCCCAGCAACCATAGTTCTGCATAAAGAAAGCAAGAAAATTCCCATAAAGAAAGGTGTTAGGCAAGGAGACACAATCTCCCCAGTACTATTCACAGATTGTTTTAGGGAAGTATTCAGAGACTTGGAATGGGAGCAGTTAGGGATAAGGGTAGATGGAGAATACCTCAGTAATCTCCAATTCGCTAATGACGTTGCCTTGCTAAGTAACTCAGGAGATGAACTGCAAAGCATGATTGGTGACCTGAATAGAAAAAGTAGTGAGGTAGGCCTGAAAATCAAAATGCAGAAAACTAAGGTAATGTTCAACAGCCTCGGGAAGGAACAGCAGTTCACATTAGGTAGCGAAGCACTGGAAGTAGTAGGCGAATATGTCTACTTAGGACAGGTAGTAACCGCAGATCCGGACCATGAGAAGGAAATAACAAAAAGAATAAGATTGGGATGGAGCGCATTTGGCAAGCACTCGCAGATTATGACTACCACCTTACCGGTATCGCTCAAGAGGAAAGTATACAACAGTTGCATCTTACCTGTACTCATCTATGGGGCTGAAACGTGGAGGCTAACCAAGAAGGTTCTACTTAAGTTGAGGACAACGCAGAGGGCTATGGAACGAAAAATGGTAGGGGTAACATTAAGAGATAAGAAGCATGCAGAGTGGGTCAGAGAAATAACTCAAGTTACTGAGATTCTAGTGGAAATCAAGAAGAAGAAATGGGCATGACCAGGACATGTATTGCGAAGAGAGGATAACCGATGGTCGCTTAGGGTAACAAACTGGATTCCAAGGGAAGGAAAGCGTAGCAGGAGGCGGCAGAAAGTTATGTGGGCGGATGAGGTTAAGCAGTTCGCAGGGGTCAAGTGAATGCAGATAGCACAGAGCCGGGTGAATTGGAGAAATATGGGAGATGCCTTCTCCCTGCAGTGGGTATAGTCAGGCTGATGATAATATAAAGTTGTTTTAAAAAGTCCCGCTGTGAATAGTACTGTTGGGTCCTGTGCAGTGGAAACGTTTTCAAATCCGTCCACCTGACCATTTGTGGTAAAATATAAACCAACATGATCTGGACGTATGCGACTACTCCTCACCACTGTTATTCGACTTGTTTTGCACTTAAGAAAACTGCATGACGTGCACTCAGGACGAATCGTAATAGTAGATACTGAGGGGAAAGAGAGGGGCGGATGTGGGGTTGACAATTTGCAAATAAAGGTAAGCGCAAAAAGGTGCACGGGAAATTGATATTACCTGATGTTTCGTGAGCGCCATTGCCTATAAGCACACGCAACGATGGGTCATTTTAACCAAGTATAGTTTCCGAGAGCTGTACGTTCTAGTTGACGGCCCCAGTTGCACAGTAGTAAAATAAACCGGGTAATATTATCTCGAGCTGCACGCTACGCAAGAGAACCATAACCAAGTTGTACTTTACAATAGCCTTGAGCAGAACTATTTTGCTTGGCTTGTTTTGCGATTGTCCGAGTGCTTGTAAGAAGGCTCGTTTCGTCATAGCCGGGGAAACTACTGACTTAATCGTACCAGTCATAGTTGCTTAGAGAAAAGAATCTCACAGGAAGTCAGAGCTTGTCTCTAGTTCCGACAAATAAGGTCCTTTCTCTCTGTTCCTTTTATTATTTATTTTTATTTTCTTATGGTGCGTGAACTGCATTATGTTCTTCCCTGAGGGTCTAGCTTTGCACAGTCATATGCCTCAATGTTTAACTATTTATACCTTAAATACAGAGGAACAGGGGAGAGGAGGACTCCTTGTCAACGCTCAAAGTTCCTGTTCCAAATGTCTAAACCCACATTCCTCCCAACTTTCGCATCGCTTGCCCTATGTTTAATAGGACAGAGTGGCGAACGGCGATACTTTTAATTTTAGGGTGCAGCCATAGTTTGTGAGTGGGTTGACTGTATAAAGGTTAAAAATAAGCATGAAAAAACAGCGCATATAATACGGTAATAAACATAACAGGACGAGAATCAGGTTAAGAATTATTCTGAAGAAATGCTATACCATATTTCACTAAAATGCAAAAGAAATATATTTTTATAGAGGTGGAACAGTTATGCATACAAATCCCAGAGCTGCGGTCTTGGCGAACGCTGTTTCTTTGAAAGAGTGATGCAGTGCCTTATATGTAGTAAACGCCACTGACCCAGCTGACAAAAAAGCAGAAATTTAATAGATGAGTGAGAAAGGTGTGTGTAATGGCAAGACGCCTCGTCACTGAAACATATACAAGCACCCACTCACCTCGTCTGTTGATGCAGACGACGCAGGGCCAAAGGCGAAGCATGGAAGGTAACCACCACGCAACTCGTAAAAAGAGTTCAGTCCACCAAAGAAAACGAGGGAATACTAACAACCAAAAATGCAAACACCGAAGCGTTCACACCTTCCAGCGGTGGTGGTCACCGAAGAAAGCGACAACCATCGAAGGCCGCTCCACCAGTCATCCAAACGGTGCGCGCATCCACGGAACGGCGCGTCGCTTCTCGGTCGTGTTGCTTGGGCGCGGATAACTTTTCGCCTCGGCTGCGCTATGCTGCGCTGGAAAACAGCGGCAACGCGGGGAGACGCGCGCGCGAAGAGCGTCAGCGGAGGGAGAGGAGTTAACGAGAGAGAGGAGGAAGGCGTGCTTGCAGAAAACGCCGCTTGGAGGACGGGGGTAGTGCGCTGCGACGTCACAAACCTTCTCTTTTTCCCGCTCTGTTTCTCTGTTTCTTTTTGTTCTCTCCCGTTGCTTCTCTCTCTGGATGTTTCGTAGGGTCATTGTTTTTTGCTTGCTTGCCTTTGTTTTTTTCCAAGTTTGTTCTGTTCTGTTTTTCTTGCGTGTGTGTGTGCGCTAGTGTTTAGTTCCCGACCGGGCCACTCAAATTAGTCCAATTAGATCGCTCTCGAGAGAAGGACGCGGGCGAAAAGTAGGCGGGCAACGCGCCCATACACTCTGGAGTCGCCAGTGTCGTTTAGTGAGAGCGAAGACAAATCGCACTCCAAGTGCTCGTTGCTGTAAGGCGACGTAGCATCGCCGACTAAAACAGAGAAGTTTGTGGAAAGGACAAGGGAGAGAAGAATGGACGTGAATAAGAACCCTTGACAGTGCCTTGGTTGTTTCGCCATATATAAACCAACAGCTTTTTTGTGCTTTTTTTTTCTGTATTCCCTCTAATGCCGGCTACTCAGTTCCTAAGGCAGCCGTAGCAACGAATTTCATGAATCATTACGCAACAGTAGCCACACCAGAACACCACTTTGACTGATCGAATGTGCTGAGTAAGTCGTCGCATGTGACTTTTCTTAAATCGGCATTTATTCTACATAAGGTACGAAACACGGACTTCCGATTTATAAGTTTTTTTCTGTTTATTTCATTGAGCAAAGCGTCCGGTAGGTTATTCATTCATTTCAACTCGAACAAATAAATAACACGGCAACCGCAGCACGTCCAAAAATTATGGGGGACACTTACCCTGCTCCGTCATTAGGGATATGACGCGATAGCGTACGCTACCATCCGTCATATAAAGCCCCGCTTTAACCAAGGCGTATGAACGTGCCTTCATGACCTAGGGGTGAAGTGTCAGATTCAGAATGAAACGGTCCTCCCCAGGTGATTCTATCACCCTCCCGTATGAAAGAAAAGGGCCGCGATGGCGACTGCTGCCAAACGTAGCGTCAGGCAACCCTGTGTCCAGTCAGTGTTCGGCCATGTCAGCTGCCAGCTACCATGTCAGAGTCACGCTCATGATTTCTCGCTCACAGTGCCTAACACGGCAACGCCGACAACGCCGACGCCAGATTTTCCGATGAAGAGGTTTTTAACGCTATCCCGTTAGCACATCCGAGCACCTTAGAAAACTGGACTCACGTAAAAGATGCAAATGCCAGATGTAGACTCTTTTCTCAAAGTCACAGTTAAGTTCAATTCAGTCGTTCAGTCGTGTCCGACTCTTCGTGACCCTATGGACCATATCACGCCACGCTTTACAGTCTCTCACTATCTTCCTAACATCACATAACGTCATCTGCAGCGCCTCGAGGATGCCATCTAACCATCGCGTTCGCTGCCTACCCCTTCTCCGGTGACCCTCAACCTTTCCCAACATCAAACCTTTCTCCAGCGACTCCTCTTTGCTGGAGAAAGTAACAGCAGTGGGTTCCTAACTGTGAATAGCGATTGCTCATGCCGAATATCGTCTATTTCCCACCTATTGGGCGATGTAAATATTATTGGGGACACTCGCCTTTAAGCATATGACGCGATAGTAGGCTCCAGATAAAAAGCCCACTTTAACCAAGACGTATGCGCTTGCCTGCGTACCGTATACGGTAACGTATACCGCAGGCTGATTCTGACATCACCCTCCCATATGAAAGGAGTGACCCCAGTTGGCAGATCCTGCCAAACTTGACGCCGGGCAGCCCTACGCCTAGTCAATGCGCGGCGATTTCAGCTGCTATACTAGCTACTGCCTGCCAGCGCCGCGCTCGTGATTTTTCCCTCGCAACGCTAACGTCAACGCCGGATTTTCTGGTAAACGCGGCTTATAACGCCATCGCTTAAAAGCGATGCGGGATAAAAGCTTGCTTCACGAAAAGAAAAATGAAAGTTTGAATTGCAATGTGGAAGAATTTGCACCCGCCTTACAAGGCATAGGCTCGACCTGAGCTTTCTTCTGTAATATGCCCCCGTGACTGGCCGAAGTTCACCTTAAATACCACTGCGTATCACACAGCGGGAATTTCGTACAGAAAAAGCCGTCAAGGTCGATTGCTTTATCACAGAGCAACGGAGCAGTGGAACTCGATTCTAAATGACATATACTAAGAAGGGATACCCCACATTATTATTTTAAATCTGTTTAAGAACGGTTCAGCTGTTTTCATTACGTGCATACTTTTATATCAGTATTATATTATTCTATTGCTGACTAATATTGCTTGAAATCCTGAATTATTCCAGCCATTGGGAACATGCTAATAAAACTGACCACGTTTCATGTACTCCAGAAAAGCACCGTTTTAGGTATTTCTACAGCGATTGCCGATTTCGCGACTGCTGATCAAATATAGTTTTTTTTTAATCGATATTTATTGCCTCATGGCATCAGTAGGGTATGAGATTAAGGATTAATAAATGATTAAATGAATGGAAAAAGGTTAGTTGGTTTTGTGAAATCCAGGAGTGAGCGATGATGAGGTCCCTGCGTCCAAGCGACATATGAGGCAGGATTGGTTGCTGAAAGGCCAGCTATCCTCAGGTGCCGGATACGTGTTTGTTTGAGTGCTGGGCAGTCCCACAGCAAGTGGTCAATGTCGGCCTCAACATGTTCGTTTTTTGCAGGTCAGGCACCCTGGGCGGGGATATAAGTGTTGGAAGTTTTCCTCGTGCTGCCGACGTGACCTAGCTGTTTAAAGTGAATTTCTCCGTACCGTCAAAACGGCCAAACTCGATCAGGAAGGTATCGATTGCAGTAACTTGTTGGACAGCAGAAGGACCTGGTCTCCGCAATGACAGCATGCCCGTTAGATGAGCTCCAATTGGAGTCCACATCGCAGCACACGCGGTTTGAGGATGGTGGTTACAGTATGCTCATCGCACCATATAGCGCACCGGAACGGCGATTGAGAGGCCCAGAAAATTAATTGAGCAAGAAGCAAAGGTATGAAGACTTTCAGTACTACACCACGAAAACACTAAAATATTCCACTGCCATACACGAACCTTTGCAGGTCGCTGATGGTATTCTCCACTCTATTCACAGAAGTCCTGCAATTAATGCAGAAGAGTAACCAGGCACAGCTGTCTGGCGAAAGAAATCTATCCGCACTAGAAACAATTTGATAACAAATCTAAGCCGGATATCAAATGCCAGAACTTGAATGTCCATTGGCTTTGAGAGAGCGCTTGCTGAATCGCCGTGCTTCACGCATACCGCCCGGCAATCGTATTTGGCAACGTCCCAAGCATATTTTTCATTCTGTAGGTAGGCGATGCTAACCTTTGCGGCAAAATGGGAATCAAGAATTTTAATAAAAAGGCTTTTATTTGCCATACAATTTTGATGACGGGCTCTAACTCTGCAAAAACAACAGAACCCCTAAAGAGTTTAAGAAGGTGATTAACACATTCAGTTAATTGGCGAACTAATTGAAACATTCTCACTCACAGTTTGTGTCCACCGTAGCCACCATTAGAGCCCCATGGCTAGTATTAATTTAAAGTCGGTTACTTTTCTTTTTTTTTTTCTAATTTGGACCTTCTAAAGAAACACTGGGTATATAAGACGCGATATCGGGCGGCTTATGTGTCCAACCATATATGCGAACGAGAAACCGCAAGGGAAGCCGGCAAACGGGAGCCATTGCTGTCCCATCATAAAATTAAAAGGCGGAGCTTAGGCGCGCTTGGGATATCGTATGGTAGTGGTTTTCTGTATGAGTGTGATATCAGCGATTTTTTACACCGATCCTGGTGTCATATAGATCACATAGATTTATCACATAGTTGTCTCATTGTGATGCAATAACCTCATACACACTTGATTTACGTGAGATCACACAGGTATCATACACACTTACTTCAATAAAGTGTCCGTCCTATTTTAAGTGTCAACTCTATTTTTCTGCCAGCGTCTACGGCAGCGGCGGCTTTTCTGCACAACGGGCTGCATACTCTATTGCGCAACACATGAACTCACTACACATGAAATAGTTTCAATGTCTACTAAATGCTTCGTAAGACAGTCATGCCAGTCGAAAGGTCACGTGTGCACTGCTTTCACGGAGCGAACATCTACGAATCTCTGTCCCCAACAGGTGCCCACGCAGCGTCGACGCCCGCAAAGCACGTGCCGTTTCTTTTGTTGACACCCTGGGCACACGATCCATCACCTGGCAACAACGACTACCACGACGACCGCGGGACGTTCGACTTCACGCTCGCCCTCCAATAATATACGCCAGCCTCGCCGGAACGAAAACAGCGAAACGACCATCAGACGGGACTCGAGGCGGAGAGGGGGGGGGGGGGACATGAGCTAATGGGCTAAAGCTTCCGAGCAGAAACAAGGGAGCTTTGAGGAAGGTGGAACGAAAGGAGGGGAATGCACAGTTGCGTGACCACAAAATTGACCGCCGCCTTGCGACCAGATCGAGCTGCGGGGCGCATGCTGGGTGCCGCCGTAGCCCCATCGAATGGCCTTAGGCGGGTGTAACGATTGCCGCAGCAGCAAGCATGCTTCGCTCTAAGCTGCGACCGCTTGCTGTAATCGCGCATGTGAGACAAGAAAAGCGGGACAGATAAGAGAGGTTGGCGAAATTGAATAGCCCATAGTTAATCGACAACACCGACAGGACAGACGAGGGGATGATGAATAAGAGGAACAGAGAACGGCCTTGAGCACTCATCGCTGGTCGTTTCTTTTGTAGGGGTTCTCAGTGCACTATTCGGGTATCCTGTCTGCTGCCTAATAGTATAATGTGGTACAGTACGATTAACGGCAACTCAACTGAGCTTACTTCAACTGCTGCTATATTGTGATGTTATAATCACTACTTCTATTACGAATGTGTCATTGATGCTGGTAGTTCCGCCACATCCGCCTTGATTACTGCTTGTTTTACTGAGTGGTAGTAACTGCTTTGATAACAGTAAGATGTCGACGTTGTTGATCTCTCTTCATATCTCACTTTCATGCTCGTCATTTTCCACCCTTTCTTAAAAAAAATACTTTACTACAATCACTGGAACTATAATCTTACTATAGTAGAAGTGACAACGACCAATGCGGCCAATGTAGCTACTAGTGCAACAACTCTTACTACTGTAAGTGCAATCCGAATCTACTGCCGCAACTGAAGCTAGTGAAATAGCTGCCGCCACAAAAGCTGTAGTTAGGACTGCACCTGCTGGTTCTGCTACAATTTACAGCAGGCAGTTTTAATTGGCTCATTTGTGGTCGTGTTGCCCAAATGATGTACGACCACTTATCACTGATGGTAAGTGTGAAAACTGAAAATGTGATCACTGCCGACACCACAAGATTATGTTTCCATCAAAAATGTTTTCGTCCGCACTGCCTCCTCCGTGCCACAATAGACCACGTTTGTGCATATACATATGGATGCCGCCTGAGTGACGACTGCGAACGTTATTTCGGCTCTGTGCATGTCTCTAAAAATTAACTGGCGCGGGATCGCCCACAAGGGGTGTCAACAAGTCTAACTCGAGGCTTGTCGGTTGTTCGTGGCGACAATCTATCGCCATGAAGACTAAGCAATTAGCGGTCGTCTAGAAGACAAATTGCTGTCGTCTCGGTGGAGCTTATGCAATTCGCTAATTAGAGGCGACTCAGTGGCACCGACTCAGAAGACGCTCACCCGTTAGCGGAAACATAACACACTATGCGCAAGTCCACAAAATATCTTTTTGCACTGTCTATTCCGGTTCTTTTACGAATGCTTCGGTCGTAAAAACGGCAGCCAGAGTGAAGGGTGCTGACCGGGGACAGAGTTATAATTACGGAAAGCAAGCAAAGTCTGTGCAACAGTTTCCATCTAAAGCCCGTTAAATGGTTTGGATTGGATTGTGGGGTTTAACGTCCCAAAGAGACTTAGGCTATGAGAGACGCCGTAGTGGAGGACTCCGGAAATTTCGACCACCTGGGGTTCTTTAACGTGCACTGACATCGCACAGCACACGGGAGCCTTGCTATTCGCCTCCACCGAAAAGCTGCCGCCGAGGCCAGGATTTGATCTCGCGTCCTTGGGAACAGTAGTCGTGCGCCGTATCCACTGCGCCACCCCGGCGGCACTTTAAATGTTGTCCCCGGTTCTGTTTAAGAGTACCTGCATTGGTTTTATCCACAGTTTCCGCGGCTAGCTCCCACGGCGAGCTCAAAAAGTGTCCGGTGTCTAGAAGCATAACGAGCAGTACAGAAGCGATTAGGATACAGAGTGTGGACGTGAGGAAAAACAGCATGCGAATTGAGCGACCGATTTAGAGAGTGACAGATTTACTGACTGACTACTTCATTAAATGACTGATTATAAATGACTGATTTCCTTACTGACTATAGTGGTCGAGTGAACGATTAATTCAGATAAGCTGAGTGCTTTAATGAATTAGTGTCTTAATATTTTGCTGGCAGCTGGATTTATTTATGAAATTATTAACTGGCTGCCCATTTGTTTGCGTTATTTGGTTAATTGATTTATTTATTCATCTATTTTCACACTGCAAGTTTCGGCTTCTGCTGTCAACCTCAATCTATGAGAAACTTGTGGATCCTGACAGCAGTACGAAATGTCCCCAAAATTTATCAACGCCGAGCTCAACCGCTTCTTTGGGGCAAGCACATAGAACGCGTAATAGGACGGTGATCATGGGCTCTTTTCTTTTCAGACACGATTGATGGACAGTAGGGAAGGCCATCTGCTTGATTGGGGCAACTTTTTTCCACCTCTCTCATCCTTTTTATGCACCTCCTGTTGGCATACCAGTTGGCAGAGCGATTTCCCAAACTTGGCGCTCCTACAGTTGTTTCATCACCGGACAAGCACAATACTACGCTGCAGCTTTCTTTTTAGCCAGGAAATTTTTCGCTGCAGCTATATGACTTAAGTAAATGAAAATCGTTGTTATGGATGCCATCATTCACTCCTTTCCATCACCAGCCTGTTCCTTCGTTTAAACACATTCATTCACACGTGTGCCTATAAGCAAACATCTGAACTCGCGCAGCTTGGTGCTGTGCGCGCGCCCGTTCATCCAAGTCGCGAAGACAGCCGCTCCATTTCTCCCGGGAGCTTGTCAACACCAGCGTGCCACCCAAAACAGCAAGACCTGCTAGCGACAAGGTACGGTAGCGCAGCGGCCTGACGCACCCAGGCTGAGCAAAGTGAAGGGTTATCCTTCCCGAACGAAGAGGCGATTCATCAGGCTTTCTGTCTTCGAGGAGAGAGGGAAAAAGAAGAGAGAACTGCGCCGATCAACCCTTGAGGCAAGGCACAGCGCCGACGCTGATCGCTTGCAGAATGTGGCGCGGAACTTCAGGTGCTCGTTTAATTAACGACCGGAGCGCCAAGTACCTGGGCATGTGCCGCGCTGTTATAAACCGCTGCCGCCTCGTCCAAGGTAATTTTTGGTTTGGTTTTTTGTTGTTTCCTTTTTTGTTGTTGTCATGGGTCCCAACACAAACATGGGACGAATGAGCACCAACTGGCCCTGCCAGCTGCTCACGTAACTCGCTTAATGAAGACAGAAGACCGTGCATTCAGGCTTGCATTTTCGGTGTCTTGGAAAATATAAGAACAGATACTAAGCCCCAATGTCACCGAAGTCCAAGAAAGCAAGAACAGGCGCAGTGATTAGTTATCTTTATCGCATACTGTCGGCTTATTCTCAGTTTCGTACGCCTCCTCTTCCTTGCATTTCTTTCATTGTACACCTTGCTTTTTCTTTTTTTTCCTTACCAAGTTCAATTGCCGCCGTCAAGTCAACGACCGATGAGCGTTGAAAATCCCAGGTTAGAGGCATTTCTTTTGTCCGCTGCCTCTACCATCATTGTCTTTGGTTGTTGATGGCTCACATAAAATTTGAATAAACGTTACATGGAATATAGAGATAACGACCACTGCTGCTGGAGGGCTAAGCACTAAAAAAGTCAGCCTTATTAACAGAACTTGCGCCTCTTGTGTAAAAGTGACACCAGGTTCCCGCCGGTTCTCCAATGGGTGCAAGGTTTCCGCTGTTCACTTGCTCTGTGACGAATTCTTTCAAACGAAATATTAACGGATTTCGATACCATCTTTTACGCATCAAAAACGCATTATTTGTCATCAGCCCCTGCGTCAATCCAATCAAATCGTCGCCGTCACAATTTGCGGCTGGCCCATCATTCACTTACTGACGAGGGGTGCCTCTCCGACGTACACAGTTCCGAGCTCGCACAGCTATATATCCTCTGGATTCTTCACCTTTCATTCGTCCGCGCAGGCAGGCAAAATATTTCTTTCAAAAAGTTCGAAAAGCAATAACCATACTGTTGTCACAGTGCACCTCCCGTTCGTTATTTGAGGAGTTCCCGGACCTTCTGACGCCACGGGCTGTGCCAGACGTATAAGTAATGTAGTGACAAGAAACCAGCGCGCGACCCACATGACCGGTGTTGTATATATGAATAAAACAAGAACAACCAGATTGGGGTTGGCGTAAAGTTAAGGCAGCTGAGGTCGGTCCATGGAAGTAGGTCATGTATACCTTTTTTCTTGTGTGTGTGTGTGTGTGTGTGTGTGTGTGTGTGTGTGTGTGTGTGTGTGTGTGTGTGTGTGTGTGTGTGTGTGTGTGTGTGTGTGTGTGTGTGTGTGTGTGTGTGTGTGTGTGTGTGTGTGTGTGTGTGTGTGTGTGTGTGTGTGTGTGTGTGTGTGCGTGTGCGTGCGTGCGTGTGCGTGTGCGTGCGTGCATGTAAGTGGACTCGTAAATGTTGTGACCGCCGCCTTCCTCTCTTTTTCTTACTTGTAGCTTTTTGTTGTTCTTGTTGTTGTTGAGTGTTCTAAGGTCTATATTTAGGTACTGAGAAGCTGACAGAGAGAGCAAAGTTGATTCAACGATTCAGATAGAGACGCCAAAGAAAACACAACTAGGTTCCCTCTCCTACGCTAGCTGGAACCCACAGGAGTCGACCGGTGTGAGCAAGGTCAACGCGAAGCACCGGGAAAGAACTGCATGGCTCCCAAATAAAACTTCCTACTCCGATCTCCAGCTGGGATACCGAGGAAAGAAAATATGAATATAGAGTTACCGTAAAAATACACACGGTCTGCTTCAACCCACGCACGGCCGTCAAAAACGCGCGCACAGAATGTAAGAAAACAAATATAAAGCGCAGCCCGTTCTCGAAGGACAGTTCGAAAGTGGCAGCACGTGCAAGCGCAAAAGTCTACGCAGCTTCGGCCGAACGTACGCCACGCCCAATACCTGCGAAAGAAATAATAAATCCAGCGAAGGCGCGGGGGCCAGGGGGCGGCCAACCATGCAACCGACCGGTCCGCTCGCATTTCGTAGCCTAGCACGAACCAAGGGGGGAAAAAAAATCTAAAAAATCTGCAACCACCGCCTTCGCACCCGGCGCGTCTTAACGAGTTGGCCGGTTGGTCAGGCGCACACAAAAAAATGCCTTCAAAAAGCGTCGGATAGCGAGCATCGCTAGCCACCATAGCATAGCTAGAATCGCATCGGCTGCGGCATCCCGCCATCGTTTCTTGGAGTCGCCGCAGGAGGGCGCCACTTGCGGGACGTCCCATTTGAGAAACGAGGTGGTCTCTCTCTCTCTCTCTGTCCGATCACCGCATGCACTTGCGAGGAGGAAGACAACGAGCCTTCTTGGTTCTCCTGAGGGCCGGGGCGGCAACAGGTATCTAAAACAAAGACAGCAAGCGGAACGGCCGAGACGGTAATTGGCTTTGGCAGGTCCATCTCAGACTCAGCGGCAGGCTGATCGAATGGGAGATAAGTTAAAGCGGAAAAAGCGCTGAGACTGGGAACTAGGTGGCGCTGGCTAGACGTCCATGCTAGCGCATGCCGGCGAAGGTAGGTTCACATATTTCTTGCGAATCGGCTCTGCCCCGTTTTGCCGCCTGCCTTAGTTGAAAATATATGGTCTTCTATTTTTTCTTCTAGAAAACGTTCCTTCGACATGCCTCGCTTCAAAGATGCCAGCAATGGGAAAAGCATGTGCTAAGCGAAAAACGATAAGCACCCGCTGAGATGACGACAGATTCTTGGCTGCTGGTTGGATTCGTGTAATTATCAGCAGTATACGCCATCTGCTTGACCGAAAAAAAAAAAAGAGAGAAAAAAATGACAATTTGAGTGCACACTCTCGCTAATGCATTTGATAAGAGTAGCTGCTCCAAGCATTTCGATTTGTGCCGTCATTCTGACGGCCATCACACCCCACCGACATTTCTTCGCCTGTTCTGACCTCTTAGGTCAGCGTTGGCTAACTTTAATAGGGACAGTCATAATCCAACTAACCAGAAGCGTCAAGCATTGTCGCAAGACCCCAGAGAGGGGCGCGACCTCGAGGAGACATCACGGCGTTGGGTTTTGTATGACCATTAGAGCCTATGACGCTAGGGATGATGTCCTAACAGCTGCCCTGCTAAAAATCATCAAACGGCCAACAAGGATGCTCCGATTTTCATCGCTAGTTACGCGCTTAATTCTCCCTTATAATTACTTTACAAATTAACGAGGAAGTTAAATGTCCGCGCTGGCAGGACAACACCAAGGCAGGTCATATGATGGAACAGATACTATTATAGCGGATGCTGCCTCATAGCGCAAGGTCAGATGACCATGAGTTTTAGGGCGGAGAAACTCAAAGGTCACTCTAAATTTGCCCTGGGCGCGCGCTTATCGTGTCACGTGGTCATTTACGTCGAAATAAATTCAACTACAGCTGTCGTGGTTGAATATTTCAGAACCGTTTGTCTGTCTGTGAGTCAGAGAAGGAACAGTGATGGCCCACAGCAGGGAAGAAATAGAGCGGGGCCTATACGGGTCGTGTGTCTACAAGAAACACATCCTCGTCATGTCATCCAAACAGGAAATGAAGCCATAGGGATATATTTGTGTGACCGGGATGACACCAAGCTCTGTCCAGCCAGCAATAAACGGAAGAGTTTTTGGTTATGGGTTACAGATTTCAGTGGACATAACGACGCTGATGGCACCATGCAACCAACTGAAAACCACCTGAACAGAATGCCGCGGTAAGAAGAGAGCGGGACAGTGATAGGTCTCAAGCTTGTCTTTGACCCTGCTGCTCTTAGCTCTGACACATCGTCGCCCATCTGCACTGCAAGGAATAAATGCCCTTGGATGGTTAACCCGCGCCTGAAATCTAGCAGATAAGGACAATCTGATGTCCGCATTTTGCTTTTCGTTTTGATGCACTGAATTTCATGTCAAGGTATAGCCACAATGCAAGAGATGGCCAAGCATTACGGTTAGAACCTGAAATAGCTAACAACCAATCGAGGTATGTATGGCAAGGAAAACTCACACACAGAGTTTCTGGACAAGCGCACGTTGAACACGATTTTTCGCATATGCGCCATAACAACCAATACCAAAGCTGCCCGACCGCTCGTTCAGAAAATTCATGTACAGCCTCGTCCACTTCTAGCTGTAACATGGTCACTGCTTTCAAAGCGCCATTACGTCCGAACTGTCCGCACAGTAAACCAAACTGGCAGTCCAGGTGAAACAGCACTTCCGTGTCACAACTGTGCTTGCATCCGCTTTGCATTGATATGCACCTGGGTTGAACGTAATGTTGCTTTGAAAGCAGTGACCGCGTTATAGCTGAAAGAGGATGACCCTGTACGGTCAGTATTGAAGTATGCTATCACGGTATGAGATCCCTCGACCACAGCTGATAAAAAAACGAGAACGTTGGGAGCCTTGGTATGTAATTGCAAAGTCATTTAAACACCTTAACTTCAGTACAAGTGCTAAGGTTCTCGTTAGAACGTAATTTAATTAATTATTAATTAATCGTTAAGAAGTTTGAAAACGTCGCAAACACTTCTATAATATATTACTCCCACATTAGAAATCCACGCGAAAGATATATCCTCAGCGTCTCTCATAGCCCGAGTCACTCTGGGACGTTAAACCCCACAAACCAAACAAACCAAACCGATATACTTAAACCATATTACGTGCCCGCCCGCTTAACCAGTAAAAGGGTAGAGATGGAGAGAGAGAGAGAGAGAGAGAGAGAGAGAGAGAGAGAGAGAGAGAGAGAGAGAGAGAGAGAGAGAGAGAGAGAGAGATTATTTAATGAAACAGGTTTTATCCGGCGTTAATGTTCGCTGACATGCTACTCTACATTAGGGAGGGGGGGGGGGGGGGGGGTGAGACATTAGGGAATAAAGATGGAAGAACAGTTAGAAAAGAGTGCGGTCATTTAAGATGAATGGATGTCTTTTTGGATAAGACCGAAGTCCAGTAGTGTGCACATATAGCGTGACGATCAAGTGGGTAGGTAACTTAGAGTTTGTTTAACATACCAATAGCATCTAAATAGTCAAGCCAAGTCAGGTTTATTTTCTTTCCTGCAGGGAAAGGAGGAGCCAGGACTAAAAGCTGCGGAAGCAGCTTGACGGGCCCCCTTACAATAATTGGCAGGACAACAGAGAGGAGGCTAGTTGGTCTGCAACCTGTACAGCAAATCTGTACATAAAATTATATGTAACATAACTTTAGCAAACATTGGCAAACAAGAACATCATTGCACGACGCTGCTGTCTGTAGCAGCCTAAATGACCTAATATAGAATCCACTTTGAGCGGCACTTGGGTGACAGACTGCACGCATTGCTCATAGTGCGCGTGATCGTTGGCGCACGCTGGACATTCGCAGAAAATATAGAGTACAGTCTCAATTGTGCCGCAGTTGTCACAATACGGACTGTCTGCTTGCTTGAAACGGTATCGTAGACTGTTCCTAAAGGAAGCGTTGAGACGGAGACGATGATAAATTGTGGCTAGATGACGCGGAAGCCCGAGTGGTAATTTTGATTTAAAATGTGTGTCGATAGAATGGGGAAAGGGATTATGACGACTTGGCAAGTTCCAGATGCGGTTCTTCTCACCCCTGGTATAACGCTTGGCGAGTTTGAACGCATCTGATTTTTTTAAGTGAATGCGCTTATAGTTGTGACTCTTTAGACCTTTGCGGGCCGCTTCGTATACTCTCTCGTTGACAAGGATGCCGCAGTGAGCCCAAATCTATTAAAAATTATAGCGTGATCTTCAGCGACAGCCAAGTGCTGCATGTATCCAATGTCATCAGAAATTGGCTATGTCGCCCCCTATGCCGCCGAACAACACAGGGCGACTTAAACAGCGTCCCGTGAACGGTAGGGCTTCAAACGTGCGCGACTTCAGTTTTCGCAGAATGACGGCAGCTAGTTGTGGGGAGCGCGATGCGATAATTGAGCTCGCTGAGTTGGGCAAGGACGACGAACGGTCCATCGTAGTGGCATAATATTATTCGTACGTTATGAGGGTGTGCTCTGTGCGATGTCAGTGCACGTTAAAGAACCCCAGGTGGTCGAAATTTCCGGAGTCCTCCACTACGGCGTCTCTCATAGCCTGAGTCGCTTTGGGAAGTTAAACCCCGCAAACCAAACCAAACCAAACAGAGTTCGCTTGTTTCAGCAACGAGTGCTCTCGAATATAAAGAGGTGCATGTCCAACGTTTCTTTCCGCCGTGAGCGCCGCGAAAGGAGGGAGAGGTTAGCGTCGCATGTGTTGCTGATTGCTGAGCTATTTCCAGTCGCTCTTTCGGTCCAAAAACTAAGAGGAAAACCCAAACAAGCATACGTTGACGCGTGAGCACACCTTGCGACATTAAGGAAGCAGATAAAACTGTCGAGCGAAGCGGTACCTATTTATTTGCTTTTATATGCGCGTGTTAGTCAGGCTTAATTACTTTCGACTGGTAAAGCATTTTTGCAAATTTACGTTCAGTCTGACCACGACCAGCTCAAGGAAGTATGCGCCGCCACCGCCGCTTCAGTCTCACCCAACGCGATTGGGATGCGCTTCACTGCCCCCACTGAGCAAGAGCGAGCTCGCAGCCGTCTCCGTCTCGCCTTCTCCGCAGCCGCGCGCGCGACTGTGACCGACATCCGAGCCTAACTTTCCGTTTTTCTAGTGTTTGGCCAGCAAATGACTCGTCAGTGCTTCAGTGTAAACATACACCATTTAGAACTTAGTGTGCGAGCCCTAAACTCCCGCAGGAATGCGCCGATTCGCGGATTACGACTGCGCCCCCAGCGTGTTTGTTTACCTAGCTTTTGAATATAACTATGCTGCTCGTTCGCACGGCATAAAATACAAACTGAGCTAGCAATACCAAAAAACCAGTTGCACCCCTATTTGTTTACATTAGTATTGAAGACCGGAAGTTTATTGTTCTCGTCCATCATATTGCTCTGCTTAGGTGACGTGCTACTTTAAAAAAACAGAGTTGCAGGAAGCTCTGAGGATGCTACGTCCCCTCCCTGCACCGGGTAACCACTAGCGCGGCGCCGACAGCTGCCGGCTGTCCTCAGTATTGCTCGCCAGACAGGGTCACATCGAAGCTTTCCGCTCAAAGTGCTCGCGCTTTGTGGCGTAAGCAGTCGTCGGTTTGGGGTCACTATTGTCAGAACTACACTCGATGGCCACATGCAACCGCTAAAGTTTGTGAATGCGCGCTCCGTAATCGCCGAAATTCCAGACCCGAACCTCACACACTCGTGGCCTACTCGTCACAGAACGGGCCGGCCGTTAGGCGCCGACTGAGATTTCCGGCCAAGGTCACTTCTGATAAGAAGTGGGAACATATAAAGTGTAGCTTCTTGTTTCCCTTTTTCTAACACGGTTAAGCTACAGACAAGCGCAGCTGTTCTCACCGTTAACTCATCTGACGTCGAGTTCTTTCTCGGCCTCCGATCTGACCAAAACAGATCGGGCAACCGTCCGCTGAGCAGTTCCGTCAGCGTCGCGGGGCCGAAAACTTCACACTACGACGATAGGTGACCGTTGGTCGTGCGGGCGTCATCGCCTATGTAACACGACAGATCAGTGCGTCGATAAGCTAAGGAACCTAACCGCACAGCTAGCCCACTGACTGTGACCGTGCCTTAACTATGCGGAAGAAAGAAACCTTACTCTACATCGTCTTTGTGCAGTAACATGTTCATCCTGCATGAAGGATGAACACTGTGTCAATCGTCCACCAAAAAAAAAAAAAAAACGTGTCCTTTGACGTGTCTCTTGTGACGTCACACGAGCATTTCAACATGGCGGTTGCTCTAGGTGGCAGGAGTTTCCTGGTTCCGATCTTTTCTTTTTTATTGTGCGCCGCGCGCCAGGCACCAAAGCTTTGCGAATAGCATCACAGGCTTGTATATTATTCACAGAAGTATAAAACGGCAATATATCGAACAATCATGTCATCGTCCCTTTAAGGGTGACAGAATACATTCTAAGAGAAAGTAAACTTTGCAAGTTTTGCGGGTGGATGAGATTAGGAAGTTTGCAGGATAGAATGACTGCAGCTGGAGCAGGACATAAGTAATCGAAGGAATACTGTGTCCGACTACGATAGTGGCAATTATTCGAGGGCCGAGTAGCGCACAGAGGCCGAGGCAAACAATCAACAAAGGCATCTGCAGGAAGTGCACCACAGACCGCTGCCCTCAGAGACAAGCACTTTCCGCAGTAGTACACTTCGGACGTTCGCTAAACACGAACGACCTTCAGGAGGAGAGCTGAGTGCGTGGGAGAGGTCGTTTAGCCGCTCCTTTTTCCGTAGCGCACTGCGTCACGCTTTTTTCCTCGCCTTCGGCCACCACAAGCGGCCACACATCATCGCATCGTTAGCACCGCGGCGCCCGTGCTGCTGCGTCGGCGAAAAATAAAGCTCGTCATACGAGCAGACAGCACGACGAAGAAGCTACCGCGCCTTGGGAGCAACGCCGCTGTCTATTTCGGTGCAGAGCAAAAACCTCGCATTCCTACATTCTGTCTGTCGACAAAATAGCGGACAGAACTTGCTAAATGATCGGTGACGTCATCTACCTACAGCAGAGCCAAAAGTCACTAAGGGGCGCCCATTCTTGCGCCCGCTCCTTCAATCTGTGAGCGGACTTCTGCCACTCCAATGTTGTTGTTGTTGTGACTAGAAAGAAGAAAAAGAAAATGCACGGGCCTGCTAGCGGCTCTGTGCCTGAGCCACCTCCGCTGCCTCGTGCAGACAGAAAAGAAAACAGAGGAAACAAAAGGGAAAGGAGAGAAAGACGCGCGCCGCAACAAGAGCCGTCGTCCACCACCGAAGCGATGACGGGTGCAATGACGGCCTACAACAGATAAAAATTCGGACAGGCTAGCCCCCGCCGCAGGCGGCGGTGACCTACCTCTCCCAGCCCCATCAGGGGAGACCTCGATGGGCTGCCTGTTCCTTCATGTATAACAACTACAATAACGCCCACGTGTATAGGTCTCCGCATACTAAAAGCGTGTCTGTGCTCTACTTGTGCATCCCACAAATGCGGGTTCGCCACAGTGTGTGCTATCGCTTCAAGTCGTTTGCCTGGGAGGCGAAACGAAGAGACGTCCGTGTGCTGTGCGATGTCAGCGCACGTTAAAGATCCCTAGGTGGTTGAAATTACTTCGTAGCCCTCCACTACGGCTCCTCTTTCCACTTTCACTCCCACCTTCCTCCCTTGCCTTACGGCGTGGTTGAGGTGTCCACAGAAAACAAGTGAGGCAGTACCGCGCCTTTCCCTTCATATAAATCGATCAATCAGGCGTTTGCTTGCTTGAGAATCGAATGTGCGTGCGTGAATCGCTTCATTACTTGCTGCCTTCCGGCCTCTGGTGCTCCTGTCGGACACCGTTCGGTTCTACGTACGTAGAACCGAACGTTGTCCGACAGTATACGTGTTGTTATTTACCACTGTATTAAAGAGGTTTACGTTCTGATTGGTCCCACAATCGAACGTTAGCAGATTGTCACGGCAATCTGTGTTATTCTAATGAACTGATTAGGGCTGCTCATATTACGTTTACGAAATAGGAAGGATTTGGCAGTGCGCCGCAGGTAACTGATTGCCCGGCTGCTATGTAGGTGGCGAGCCCGTCTGGGGCTCTGGCCTTCTCAAAGTCAGCGCGGTTTTCGTGACTCGTATGCGAAGCAAGAACCATTTGGGCACCTTTGACGGGTGTGCTCTCTGACTGCAGGTCACAAAATATGCAATGTAGGCCGGTGACTCGGTAAGGCAGAAAGACAGTCACAACAGTGTAATCGTAAGCTAAGAAAAAGCGGTGGTCATACATAACCGCGACCGCAAAGTACATGCGATATACAGGGTGTCCAAGCTAATTTTAGCCGAGGGTTAAAAATCAAATATTTGAGGTAGGCCAGAGAAGCCACTTGTATACAGCTGCCAGCCATCTGGCGCACCATAGGCAAATTCTTTTTTAGGTTAACTAATTAGTAATAAACTAATTTTTCTAATCTGCTAACTATTGCCTTCTGACAATAAATGAGATTTGCAAAGTAGGAGAGCACCCTTTGAAACCTCCATTCCATTTATTTCCGACAAAGAATGTCTCACGTGTATCTTATTTCCAAGCTCCTAAGAAACCAAGCGAAATAAAAAAGAAATAAATCACCTGACTAACGCACTGGCGCTCCGCGATTGTGCTCTCACTCGTGGTTTGAGCGAACGAAATTAATTGTCCGTGTGCTGTGCGATGTCAGTGCACGTTAAGGTGGTCGAAATTTCCGGAGTCTCCACTACGGCGTCTCTCATAGCCTGAGTCGCTTTGGGACGTCAAACCCTACAAACCAAACCGAAATCAGTTGCGGCCGTCACTCGACAGCCCAGTTCCCGCGGTAGGCAAATACGTTAGAGATTCAGCTTAGCGTGATCCGCGATCCGCTACCGTGATACGCCACCGCGCGTTCCACTGCGCATGCCCAGATCCGCTCAACGCCGATAGATGGCGCCACATACTTGATGTCGGCACATAGACCTGCCGCGTCGGGACGAATCAGCTTGTGCGCCCCGCCCATGCGCGGTAGAGGGTCACGGTGGCGGATCACGGTAAGCTAAATCTCTCTAATGGTTGCAGCGAGCGCGGTGAGCTCGCTGCATCTTGCAGCGTCACCATGCGATCACTGTAGCCGGCATGTGTCCGGTACCGAAAACAAGGCCTGCGAAAGTGCGCTGCCAATGCACTGAACACTCATCAACCGAGGGCAGAACAAGTGTTGCAAAAAATGACAAATTTTTGCATGTTTTAATAAAATGACTAATCTCTTTTGTAAAACAAGGTAATTAAAATACTTGTTCTTTTTCTGTTGATGCAAAGCACTCCAATTTGTAGTTTTATAATTTCTTATAATTTAGTGTTTTATTATTTAGTGTTTGGCCCCGCGACCTGTAGCTGTGTCCTCTGCCCAGGTCACCAGTCGAAGTTAGACATTCGGCTTGGTGATGGACAAAACAGCCTCTCACTGCTGCGAACTGGTAAGGTGCCAAGAGGCGGGCAGGAGTATAGAATATGAGCAAAATCGGCGCGGCAGCTGCCACATGAGCGGCAGGCCAGCGAGTACGTCCCGGGATGAAGGAGAGCAAAACATGCTGGAGTAAGAAAGGTGTGGGACCAGCGGCCGCAGCTTCTCGCTCCCGGCTGATAATCGCCTCGGCTTCTTCGCTGTGGCCTGCGAACGGTGAACTGTGCGCGTTCCGCGAAGTGAGCGTGTGCACGTGTTTGAGTTTTGATTGCACAGACACGCGTGCCACACGGACCATGTCGCGGCCCGTGCTCGCTGCAATCAGCACTTCGTCGCATCCTGGCCGCCTCTTCAGAGCTGTTAGCTGAAGGTTCAACACCGAGAATCAACTCCTAGAGCGCCTCTCTAGTGCTAATATGCGGACACATTTACAGACTTTGCCCAACGAACTTTTCCGTGAGTTTGTTATGTTCTCCTTCGTTCCCTTTCTGTGATATGTATAAGTGGGCCTGAAGGTAACACCACAGCATAAGGAGGGCATGGAAGTGGGCGGCTGCACACAGAACGCCGAAGTTTGATGTCTTCAATGGAACGCTGGCTGTGTTCGATGAAATTCACAAGTGTGAGGTGCTGGACTAGTTAACAACGCAAGGAACAAGGAAACACCCAGAGGAAAAAAAAAAGAGAACAAATGAACAAAAAAGGAAACAAGGAAAAAGCCTATTAGCTTACAACTCCCTCATCCGTCCACTGTTAGAATATGCCGTAATTATATGGGACCCTTTCACCTTAACTAACATTCATAAACTTGAGCGCATACAGCATAAGGTCGTTAGGTTTGTACCTAATTCATATGGCCGTGCGTCTGTCAGCGAGCTTGTGAAGCGTAGTGGATTACCTTCTGTGACTGAGCGCAATCGTATACCTGCCGATTAAAGTTTCTTTTCCAGCTCGTAAACGGTCATTATAATATTAACGCTTCCAATTATATTACTTATTCTTCAGGTTATAATACGAGACAAAGGCATGCACTAACAATAACCCCTGTGAACGCGCGAAATAACTGTTTTAAATATTCTTTCCTTCCGAGGACAATTACGGAATGGAATAAACTTAATAGCGAGACTGTAACTCAGAGTTCTTTACTAATGTTTGAAAAGTGCCTGCAAATTTTATGAATTTGAGTGCGTTTATGTGCTTGTATTTCTTTTTGTTTTTCCCACCCTGCTATGATACGTACCAGATCGAAGTACCTATAAATAAATAAAGAACACACAGTGCCTGTTTCAGTACATCCTTCTGTGTATTCCTGTGTTATTCCTTGCGCTCTTATTTAAGAACATGTTCGATGCAATTCTCGGTCGCCCACAGCCAAAGCTTTCGCTAAAAAAAAAATTGGTTCACAGGAAGGGAAAGGCGCAGTAACTGTCACACTTGCTCTGTGGACACCCGAACCGCGCCGTAAGGGAAGGGAGGAAGGTGGGAATGAAAGTGGAAAGAGAGAAAGAGGAGCCGTAGTGGAGGGCACACATCCAGTTCAGCAGCGTTGAACCCCTAGAGTTTTTCAACGTAGCAAATAAGAATTTCGTTTTGACAGCAAAACTCAAGTTTGTAATTCTCTAGCAACTTCTGCAGCTGCAAGCAGAAGGCAGAAAGGGTTCTGACTAATTAGCTAACGTTCGGCACACGTTCGAACATACGGGTGTACCATACCACCAAAATATCTCACAAATTATTTATTAATCGCCGTGAGCAAAAAAAAAAAATTAAATCAGAAGTTGAAAGCTTTAAATCAAAAGGCAAGTTTAGCATTAAGATTCCAGGTTAGCAACTAGTGATCTCCTTGAATAGAGCTTTATTGTATGTGCGGAAAGCGAAGATAGTTGAGTTCGCCAGGTCACGCACATGATGGGATCCCTTTCAACTGGGACTTAAAAAAGACTCAGTGGCTGTATGCACCTGGACAACAGCGCAAGACATCTGCGGTAAGAACTCACCTCTTAAATTTAAGGGGACAGATCTGGAGGAACAGGCCTCGATGTACATTCCAAGCATTTTTTTTTTTATTTCGTAAGGCAAAGCTTTCGTCTTGATCAAGTCCATACGAATAAGGTCTCTGGCAACATTCCTTACATATAGAGCCATATCAATCAATACAACGACGGATCCACAGGATCTTCATTTAGCAAACGAAACAAAGACAGTCACCGTTCTGAAGTTCTATGGGCACATAACGAACCACGATGAAAAACGACAAGCACACGTAAGCATTGGCGGCAGTTTCTTTGTAACGGCCATGCAACGTAAATACATTGCACAATTCACGACAGGGTATCTCATACTAGTTAGTTGCCTCTTCCGAAGAAGATGAGGCTTCGCTGCGGGTGCGACCAGAATTAAGGGCACGTCAGGCGAGAAGAAAGGCCGGCACCTCCTCGGCCACTGCCAGATTGCATCTCACGCGCCCGACCACGCCTTGGCTCCATGCGGGCGATAATGGCACCACCTGGCGGGGAGGGGCTCGCTAACTTTCGCACCTCCCTTTTAATTACCGACCGGGGAGGCGTCCGTGAAAGGGAACGGCGAAGGAACCCGCGCTTCACGTAAACACACGCGCGCAGAGGGTCCAAGCTAAGCAAAGGAGGTGGGACTGCGAGGAGTGGAGCGGTAGTACCTCTCTAATTTCTGAATATTAGGCCGCAAATAATGCAAAAGAAAAGTGATGTGACATGGGAATAATGCGATATATATGTTGCTATATACAGCTCTTTGGTTATACCACTTGTTAACCGTACCAACGTAACAAAATCTATCACTGTAAATTATTAGTAAGCCACTTGCAGCTAGTACGCGCTCACAGCGACGTTATTTCGCAGAAATGAGTATAGTGCACTTGACCTTAGACTGTTCTAAGCCCAGCTTGTAGAATCATCAAAGAGCCGCCAAATAAAAGTCAGCATGACCTAAATACTGCTCAAACTCTGCTGCGGAACGATATGTAATTCAGTTATTTGCTTCATGTCAAAGGTGAAACAACAGCCGAACGGGGAATACAACACAAGAAATTTAACACCACACGAGGCTGTCTGATAGCTTCATCCGGTGGTGAAATCCTGCCTCCCACAACACATTTTTCCCATAACACAGGAAAACCGCTAATTTGTCAACACTTCAAGCTGCAGAGCTTTGATGGGCTCCTCAAATCGAAAGAGAAACCATACAAAATATACTGACTGACTTTCCAGAGGATTACGTGGCGAAAGTAGCCTCATGCAAGTTCATGTCGTGCACCGACCACCGTACACCCCTGACGATAGCCAGTCGTCAGACGTTTTAAAGTGCGGCGGTTCCGGCCCAAGTAACGGCAGTGTCGAGGTTTTTAGACCACATGACCACAATGGCCGTTATTAGCTCGTACCACTGAAGCCTGCATGCGCCATCTATGCACCACTATATCGAGGTCAATGCGCTTAGAAGGAAGATATCGATGGGAAAACATTTATTTTTATCGGCTTTACGAGATAACTTCTTTTGAAATTTTTTCGACGTCATTGAAGAAGGCAGTTTTGAAACAGGTACGTGTTTTACGACTATATTTTTACCTGTGGATTTTCGATCATCAATCCGCTATAAGGCGAGGAAATAAAACACGCGGAAAGGATTACAGGCTTGAGTGAGATTTGAACCCGCACCTTTTGAATGTCATTATCTGCAACGCGGCGCAGAATGGCCGTTTGCGGTAACCAGAGGTGAAGGCGCTGCAGCTGTTTTGAGCTGCTGCTACTGAACGAAGAATGCAGGGAGACGCGCACAGGCCTGTTAACCGGTTCCAGCAGGGCCGCTAACACTATCAATCCCAACAATATCATTACTGCGTGCGGACAAAATAGAGTTCGAAAATCCAGAGGACATTGAGCTATTTTATGATGCGGTGTCATTAACAGGTTCCTTCAATGGCCTGCCATCTTCTTTACACACTCTTTCCCAGGCACGGCCACAATTTTTACTTTCATTTACCTAAAGACGTACAAGTCCCGCCTTTAACCAATTGGAATTAATGTTGCGTGACTTGTCAGCACCCACGTGTCAAACAGCGGAGACGCAGTGCTGTGCAGCATGTCCACTTCGAATCATTTGCGAGCCCGTTCGTGGGTTGGGCGTCGGCGTAATCGGAAGAAAAAACTTCACAGAGAATCTATTGAAACAATGTGAGGGAGGTGGTGAAGGGTGGCAGTTCCTGGACCTACGGGGCTAGGACGTTAGATCAACGCCGCTTGCGGTTGGGGGTAGCCAGCCACCAAATTTTATCTGTTGTAGACCGTCATTGCACCCGCCACTGCTTCGGTGGTGGACGACGGCTGTTGTTGCGGCGCGCATCTTTCTCTCCCTCTTCATTTTCCTTCCTCCTCTATTTTCTCTTCTGTCCGCACGAGGCAGTGGAAGTGGAAAGGGTGGCTATTCCTGGCCCTACAGGATTGGGGCGGTAGGTTAACGCCGTTTGCGGCTGGGGCTAGCCAGCCACCAATTTTTATCTGTTGTAGGCCGTCATTGCACCCGCAACTGCTTGGTGGTGGACGACGGCTGTTGATGCGGCGCGCGCCTTTTTCTCCGAAAGCAACGGACTTGAGGCCATCTAAGTGTAGCGCCCACAAATCGCTCATTGCTGACAATAAATGTTTTCTAATCCAAAATCCACTCCCTCTTCTTTTTCTTTCTTCTCTATTTTCTCTTCTGTCCGCACGAGGCAGCGGAGGTGGCTCAGCTACAGAGCCAGTAGCAGGCCAGTGCATTTTCTTTTCCTTCTTCCTACAGCCACAACAACAACAACAACAGATACTGCGCCTTTCCTTTCCTGTAAACCAATTATAATTATATGTAGCACTGCAACTAATGCCGACAAGAGGCTAACGATGGGAGGCAAATTATAGGATAGGAAGGGTAGGCTTCCGCCATTCTCCTCTTAATAAACACCTAAGAGACCCTTTATTTTCTATTTATTCCTTTACACAAAACTCGCTTCTCGGCCGACACCCCAAGTGCACCGTTAGAGGAGAGACGTGCCGACGCCGAAGTGAGACGCCCTTGAGCTCGGCATGCCTTTCTTCTAATTCATTTCGTGCTTAACCTACTCTAACCGGCGAGATCAACTGTGATGCTTAATAAAGATATTTGTATTAAAAAGTGTACACGTCCACAATGCGTAGCCCCCTGCATGCGCACTCGCTGTATTTCGGATGCTCGTGACGTACTTTGTGACGGTGTGTCTATGCTAAAGAATCAGGTGTGTACTGTACATATCTAATATCTGCAGCGCATGTTACTCGCACTCTCTCCTGAGTTGTCATCAGTCACACACTGTAGCCAATCGCAATCGGTTTTCTCGAGTTTTTGTGGCGTTCCCAGCACCGCCACTCCACTTCGGCGTGCACACCCTCGGCGCTGCCTGCGTCTCGAGAACAGTAGCTGCCTAGTTTCTCGCATGGGCACCGCCAAGCGTGGAGGGCATCGTGAGGCGTGGCTGTTGGACATCATCGCGTGCACCAGGAGTCGAAGACTGCCGGAGGCGTGTTCTCACTTGTTCGGCGAGCATATGAAGCAGCCACCGGGGAGAGGAATTCGCTTCTTTACTCCCTGCTCGAAGCTCTTCTTAATGTCTTACCGGCTACCAGCGCTTTGAACGACACCTTACGTTGCGGGGATCCCAGTTTCGTCGGAGGGTCTTCGGGCCCCCTAAAAGCGGTGCCCCAGGTAGGCGTACGAATGCGTGTCTCATTAATTTACGATACGTGTTATATGAGCGTTTAAACTAAAGCTGCGCGGCCTTTGTCAAAAGTAAACAGAGCAAGGGGTTTGCTCCACTTCAACATAGGGGCATTTTTTAGCATACGCGGAACTCCTATCTTCCATTGGTTGGTTGGTAACCACTTTATTTATAGTCCTGCTGAGTGTTCGCCGACGGGGCCTTGGGTCTCCATTACAACCATAAATTAACATTACAAAAGTAGATAAATGTTTTCTTATGCTTTTGCTTGGTTTTGTTCAATGTTACATTCTGTGACATGCATGTCGTGAAGAGCCCCATATTTCTTTATTCCTGTCTGCCCAGTAGGTTAACGATGGCTTTGGCTGTGGCAATTTTTTCCTTCCTCCATGGCTATGGCAGTGGTTGGATCGTAGGAAGCCTAACACAGTGATCATGTGACACTCGAGAAAATCACAGCCAGGGACGAGAGTGGTGCTGCCAAGCACACTCAAGGTTAATTTACACTTACCATAAATACCCTCGAAACAAGGCTGGACAGCCATCATCATAGCTCAATCTGTAGAATACCCTACGCGCCATAAGGAGGTGTTTGGGTAAGTTAGTGGCACTCTTGATTCATAACAGCAGCGAAAGAATGCAAACAAAAGAAGAAACATGGGTTCGCATCCTACCAACGGTCATGCGGTTTCTACTACTATCTGACCAATTATCTTCGAGCCATGTATTGATTACACCCCTAAGTTCCCATTAATAAAATAAATTAATTAAGCAAAATATTACCTTACGTCCTAAGTTCCCATTATTAAACACTACAAAAATTAAGCAAAATATTAGCTTACGTCTTCCTTGGATTCGTTAACTGGTTGCTTCCATAACATGATGTGCAGGCCTGGTATGGCTGTTTCAAACCTAAGGGCTGTATATGCCGAGTACAGAAAAGTCATGTCGTCGTCGATGTCATCTACGCTGGCCTCCTTCTCTATCCCGCTTTCTTTCTGCGCCCTCTCGTTCTCCATCATGCTCGTTTCCCCCTCACTGCCTGTCATACTGGACATCTTCACAAAGCAACTAAGGCTATGAGAGACGCCGTAGTGGAGGACTCCGGAAATTTCGACCACCTGGGGTTCTTTAGCGTGCACTGGCATCGCACAGCCCACGAGCGCCTTGCTTTTGGCCTCCATTGAAAAGCTGCCGCCGAGGCCAAGATTCGATCCCGCATCCTTGATAGCGACAGTGAGTAACGGACGTCTACCTTACACCGTAGGCCGTCTCCTCATACCCCTATCCTGAGTTTCTTATACTCTAGGTAGGCGTGTTCGGGTCTGAACAACCGAATAGAATCAGGCTTCCAAGCCATCCCAAAGGCCACTGAAATTCGCATCACGCAAATTCGTCTAGCACTTGTGCTGTCGTCCTGATTGGTGAATGTGTTTCGTGAGGCCACAAATCCGTGGCCTAACGCAGATAATTCAATTAAAGCCTGTATAGCGGCTCCAATCCGCGAGTCTCCCCGACGGGTCTTTCAAGTTCGCCAGCCAACACAGAGTAATGGAGGCTACGACTGACCAATGACTGATTATGAATCCGGACACTTGAATTCGATAGACAAGCTTCCTAGCTACTGAGCCAGGTGTACTCTTTTTTTTTCTTTATTGCCTGTTCTTGACAGATTGCATTTCACGAGAACAAAATCAACAAAAATCACTCAAATGCTATTTACATACGTTATTTACATATGATACACTAAAATTCACGTATGCATTCGGTATCTAATGCGTAGAAAGTGAGGATGGGGTACCATTTGGTTTAATTATGCTCATGAGCCTCCACTGTATATGGCGCTCAAAGATGGCGGGTTACCATTGCGATAAAGATGCACTGCATTAAAGATGCATTGCGATAAAGAAAGTAACAAAATTCCCATAAAGAAAGGTGTTAGGCAAGGAGACACAATCTCCCCAGTACTATTCACAGCTTGTTTAGAGGAAGTATTCAGAGACTTGGAATGGGAGCAGTTAGGGATAAGGCTAGATGGAGAATACCTCAGTAATCTGCGATTTGCTGATGACATTGCCTTGCTAAGCAACTCGGGAGATGAACTGCAAATAATGATTGATGACCTAGACAGGAAAAGTAGAAAGGTAGGCTTGAAAATCAATATGCAGAAGACTAAGGTAATGTTCAACAGCCTCGGGAAGGAACAGGAGTTTACATTAGGTAGCGAAATACTGGAAGTAGTAGGCGAATATATCTACTTAGGACAGGTAGTAACCGCAGATCCGGACCATGAAAAGGAAATAACAAGAAGAATAAGATTGCGATGGAGCGCATTTGGCAAGCACTCGCAGATTATGACTAGCAGCTTACCGGTATCGCTCAAGAGGAAAGTATACAACAGTTGCATCTTGCCTGCACTCACCTATGGGGCTGAAACGTGGAGGCTAACCAAGAGAGTTCTACTTAAGTTGAGGACAACCCAGAGGGCTATGGAACGAAAAATGGTAGGGGTAACATTAAGAGATAGAAAGCGTGCAGAGTGGGTCAGAGAAATAACTCAAGTTAACGACATTCTAGTGGAAATTAAGAAGAAGAAATGGACATGGGCAGGACATGTAGTGCGAAGAGAGGATAACCGATGGTCGCTGAGGGTAACAAACTGGATTCCAAGGGAAGGAAAGCGTAGCAGGAGGCGGCAGAAAGTTAGGTGGGCGGATGAGGTTAAGAAGTTCGCAGGGGTCAAGTGGATGCAGCTAGCACAGAACCGGGTTAAGTGGAGAGATATGGGAGAGGCCTTCGCCCTGCAGTGGGTATAATCAGGCTGATGATGATGATGATGATGATGATGATGTTGATGAAAGATGCACGGCCTGCCAGTGCGTGGACAAGTTTTTGGCAATCCAGAAAGCTGCAGCAGAACCTCCCGAGTGGCTGAGCCAGGTTTACTCAGTGTTAAACCACCATCGTTTGACTGTGCCCAAGGATGCGGGATCGAATCCAGGCCACGGCGGCCGTTTTTTGATGGAGGAGAAAAGCAAGGCGCCAGTGTACTGTGCGATGTCAGTGCACGTTAAAGAGCCCCAAGTTGCTTCAATGTCCGAAGCCCTCCACTACGACGTCTCTCATAGCCTGAGTCGCTTTGGGACGTTAAACCCCACAAAACAAAACAAAGCAAACCCCCGTTTGACGCGGCGGCTCCCAGATGGCGCCACAAACCGGTGGCATCTTAGTGTCCACGGAGATCAAGCGCGCTGGTGCACCGGAGCTGATCGCGGAGGCCATGGTTAAACCTTAGCCATTTAACGCGGCGGCTTTCAAACTGCGCAGCTGCCACAAAATGTTTGTGCAACCTGCTTTCGCGCGGTAATAACATTCTAAAGCCAAACTATTTGCATTTTTTCTCTCTGGAGCAGAGAATATATTCGCTATAAATGAATTATTGCACCGCTGCAGCCACTGCGAGCATATTTACTTGTAATTCATTTTTTCTTCAACATACACGCAGTCCACAATCAGCAGTATTTTTAAACCGGAAAACATATTTTCAGCTGCAGCATTAAAAACGTGATTTAAGAAGTCTTCTTTGGCCATTTTTCCGCTAACATATTTTTCAGTTACGTATGGCAACGCTCCTACTCTAGCTTACACAGTGGCTAGTATTCGCGACCCATGAGGAGCTCCAACGTTGCACATGAGCTCTCGGGTTCTGAGCCACTACGCGCCTTCAGACTATCGTCTGCTGGACCGACGTATGTTCTCCCAGCTAGATGTGGTGACAGCGCTTCATAGGGAGAGAGCAAGAGAACGGAGTATTGAAGGGCAATATTTGTACCGCATTGTTAAAGGAGCGCCCATATGACTGCACCTTTTGACATTTCCGCGTTGGAAATGGTTATTCGAAAGAGAAAAACCAAAACCGCAGAGTATACGGGCGCGGTTAAGGACGGGTGAAGAGCGCGAGATATGCATGGTGTTTTAGAGAAGGTGGTCGCTAATCTTTAAAAATAGGGTTGTTGAGGTAAGCAGAAGCTTTTTGCGGCATAGTAATATCAGTGTTGGCGGACGTCAAAAAACGAGCGAGTCATGTTAACTAGTAAAGATTTTAATTAAATTCTGAGAGTTTATTGTCGATAGATGCCCGCTTGTAATTAGTGATGTGTAGCCGGCCGTGGCCTTTCACATAATTGAGTATCTTTTGCTGTATGCCAATGAGTAGATGGGCGGTAGTAGAGGCTCAAGTAATATATAACTAACCAAGCGAGTAGAAAAAGTGAATGGACGCAGACGAGAATCCATGAGGGCGACATGCATGCCGGATGGAGCCATCAACGTTTTCGCTTCATACCCTCAAGGCTGGCCTAAGTGTCAACATTTTTGACGTTTATTATCGCGGACAGCTACGATATATTTTAAGTAGTTTATTACCAAGTGTGTCACTGGTATCTTTTTTTCATTCTTTTTGTCAGGCGCCAGTATTTCCCAAGAATTTATTAAAATGAAAAGGATTCAACGCTGCTGAACCGAATGTGGAGCGAAAGCATTAGCTGCGGGTAGCTGCGGGTGACCGAGCGTTCTTCTTTTTCTTCTTCGTCTTCTATGGTGCCACGGTGCAACGCCGACGGCTTGAAAACCTAATATAGATAGAGACGCCTGGGAGACCCTGCTGCGAAGCGAGGACCCCGCTCAGCAGCAGCAAGCCATCCGCCTGGCGGCTGAGGCCGTGGAGCAACAATGTATCTTCACCAGACCTTAGTTCGCGAGGCTCCTGAGTAAGGCTCCATCAAGCCTGCGTGCCGGGGAGTCCGAAACGGAGCTTCTTCTCGGTGGAAATAAAAAGTTTTCAACAACAACAACAACTAGCGCAGTGTCCATTGTTAACTTAAACACCGCTAACAGGAAGACACAGGACAAAATACAAGGAAGCCACAGTGCAAGCGCCGACTCACAACTCAGCCTAAGCCTTTACTTCTGTGTCTTCCTGTTCGCGCTGTTTAAGTTAACAATGGATGTTTACCAACTCGCCCAACAAACTATCTTGGCTAGCGCAGTGTATCTTTCGCAACAAAACAACCGCCTCGAAGTGTGCACAGTTTACCTCCTTGCTCCTGGGCGTCATGATAATAATCTACACTCCTAGTTCTTGTCTATATCAGAATTCCACACCACGGTATCGCAAAACATGGGCCCTGTGCAAACTTATGCTCAAGCAGCTGCACCCCACATGTACGCGCGGCAAGCAACATCGGGGAGACGAAGAGAAAGATGTCGAGTCTGGCCCCTCATGGGCATGTGCCATTTGCCGAGGAAGAAGTAGAAGAAGCAAGTGCGCAGGTACGTCAACGAAAGGGCGAAATCGTCATCTTTGAAAACCTGCAGGTCTCGCCTCAGTACTGCCCTCAGCATGAAGAAGAGCAAGTCTCCGGAGATAATGACGACTACGACTTCGTACGAGACAGCACCGACCACTTACAGAGGCGAGAGCAGGAAGCCCAATAAACATCACGGTACTGCGAAGGCCACAGAGTCCGCCGGTCACTCCGAAGAAGGTGAGTGGCGTTTGAAAAGAATTCTGCACAACAGGGGCCTTTAACGTGCGCTCACAACGTCCAGCGCACTGACGCCCCTACACTTCACCTCTTAAGCACTGCTTCACCGCAGCGGGAGGTGGTGAAGGGTGGCTGTTCCTGGCCCTACAGGGCTGGGACGGTAGGTCAACGCAGCTTGCGGCGGGGGCTAGCCAGCCACCAAATGTTTATTTGTTGTAGGCCGTCATTGCACCCGCCACCACTTCGGTGGTGGACGACGGCTGTTGTTGCGGCGTGCGTCTTTCTCTCCCTCTTCTTTTTCTTTCTTCTCTACTTTCTCTCTTCTGTCTGCACGAAGCAGCGGAGGTGGCTCAGCTACAGAGCCAGTAGCAGGCCCGTGCATTTTCTTTTCCTTCTTCCTACAGCCAAACAACAACCTTGAAAACCCAGCCTTGAACCGAAACTAAAGTGAAATTTGATATGCTGGCGCATATGCATCGTGTTCGGCCTTGCAATGCTAACTCGTCCGTGTTTTTCTTTTTTTGGCCTCTGCATTGTAAAGGGGTACATTGCGCCTGTTTTTGTTCATTTCTGAAGATGGTGTAAAGAAAGCTGAGGACGCGGATGCGCCGCGCGTTTGCTTCGCGTCGCAATGGATAAGGCCGGAACGTCTGGCACTGCGGCGCAGGTTCGCCGTGCTCGACGTGCTGAAGTACAACGTTTACGAAGGCAGCGGGACCGTAAGTCTACTGATTTTGATATTTCGGCTAAACGGTGCAAGAATCTAGAAGCATAAAGAAAGAGGAAACGTGCCGAGCGTGCTCAGGAAACTAGTCAAGACACTGAGCGTCGTCGTGAAATGGATGCCGAAGCGAAGGGGAACAAACGTGCGGTAGAAACTCCAGGACAACGAACTGCGTGACTGCAAGCGATGGAAAGGTATAGCAGGGTTAAGTGATGCTACGCACCTACTTCGCATTTAACCATGCAAATCGGCCGTATATTTTTTTCCCTCTCGGGGAGTCGGGGAGCGTTTCTGCCGGCCGGCTGCGATGTCCCCCTTCCCGAGACGGCGGCCGGAGGCGAAAACCGGAAGCTGCGACCCCCAGCAGCCTCTCGAAGGCGTGACGTCTGCACAGTCGCCCTGGATTCCAGCGCTCATGTGAATACCACGACGTGGAAGAGCCGTTGGCGAAAGTGTGTCGACGCTAAAGGGATGTATTTTGAAGACTTCTTAAGGAGGTCCCCCTGACAGCTTCTCTTTGGGACCTCTTCTGTACCAAATAAATTATGCTAATTTGTGTAATACATTTGTGAAAATAAAAACCTGAAAAACCTGAAACCTGAGCACTGCACCAATATCTCTAATCAATTTTTCCGAAACTTTCCCCTGATAATTTTTATACAAACCCTGTTTTTGCTGTGGTCACACTGCGATTTTGGTATTTCAACCCGCAGAGGGAAACAAACATGGCGCTGCCAAGAGCGGCACGGAGTCCCCGAAAGGCGCATCTCGTTCGGTCTCTGGCAAGTCTCCGGCGGCATCGAGCTCTGGGTCTGTGTTTGCCGATGCCGCAGCAAAGCAGGACAAATCACCGCGGCATGGACAAGCCCGGGAAAACAGCCAGAAAGTTGTCGGTACGAGCATGTGTGCATCTGCCTGACGATATTACTGCACAGCAGTAGCGCGTGTCGGAGCAACGTATGTAGCCACTGTCACGGCCGCTCATGTGCGCCTCCTTTGAACCGCCGTATCATTGCATTCCAGACTTTCATCGCGTCGTGCTCTCCAGTGACAGCTCGAACCAAATTCGTGCGTCATGCCGAAGGAGAACGCTCGCGAGTTACGTAATTGTTGCATGCTTTCTGTTTTCCACATTCGTAGAAACTACCTGCTCATGATCACTACACGGCGCATTAAAAATAACTGCAGTGTTCCTCGGCCTACAGTCGATAACTGTACAATACAAGAAGCGACTACACAGTCTCTTACGTTATGAGAAATTTATCGCAGCCGCAGCTTCAGGTTATAAAAATCTTTGGAATGCCTTCTTCTGAAGTAGCTATACCGCTTCACTGGGATCGCGATATAATGGCTGCGTTACTAGAAATCCGAAAGTCATTATTATGTTCATTCATAATAATCGATTCTGGCTTGTTACAAAATGGGATTTATGCCCGGAACGGCGCCCTTTTCCAAGTTTGTCGTGGGTCCACTTCAGTCGCTATAGAGCTCCCAGTGCAAATTGCTGTCTTCCTTCAAGCAACTTCGCCACTACAGGTGACCATGTAATGTAACGAAGAACCCCAGGTGGTCGAAATTTCCGGAGTCCTCCACTACGGCGTCTCTCATAGCCTTAGTAGCTTTGGGACGTTAAACCCCACAAAAACAAAACAAACAAACGAAGGCACTTCTCTATATTTTCGCTGCTTTTACTGCTGTACGTGGGAGTTCCTTGCGGGATTCCTTGAATAAAGCCAGTGCACAAGTATGCCGAAAAAAAGATGACGGAATGACGTGCTTAAACTTTCATGTATTTTCTTAACGACACTCATCGACCGCAGAAGGTGCCGAACAGCCTTCCGTAAAGCAAGCTGTCCAGGAACTAAGCCCTTCTAGGCTACCCCACGCAGCCAAGGAAGACGTCAAAGCAAGGTAACGTCAACAGCCAGATTTCTTTTTTTCTTTCATTTCGGCATTTATTTTAGCGACGTTCCCATTTAACTTACTGAAAGTGGCACATATCTGCCCAACTGACATCCGTGTAGCGCAGACTGCTGTTGCGAACGTGGTAGCGGGATGGGCCCGTGACTGCGGCGCCCGCATTTTGAGAGATGGTAAATAAAAAAAAAAGTGAATAAACACTTGGGAGCTGTCAATTGGAGCACGCCTTTTAAAGAAGCAAGCGGCTGAAATTAACCTCTGTAGCACGACCCCTCTCACAGTTAGCTCTGGGTGGCTGTGGGTAGTCAAGCCCCATGTGTCACTACTGAAACTCCTTATTTGAAGATCTGCAATTAAACCTCCATTAGATACGCATTTGCTTCCATAATATTGTCACGCCCGTAACGTGACCACGGAGACCTCCTGGCAGGTTTGACAAGCCAGGTTAACACAGCCAGCGGACAAAGACACAGGCACCACATGGTCCAACGGAACGCGCACACTTCGATTTCCTCCTCTTCCTTTTTCCTGCCTCTGCTTGACACTTCTTCACCTCCGTAACACTTACCCCGTCGCAGACGAAGCCCCTCGGGCGAGTCAGTCGTCAGTACGATGGTGCAGGTTTCAGTCACGCGACTTGGGTAACCTCAGCACGTGCCGAACGTCGACCCCTTTTGGCAATGCGCGCAATCCAATAGGTAAGGTCACTAATTTTGTCCAACATCACGTAGGAACCGGCATATTGTGCAAGCATTTTCTCGCTTAAACCACGCTTCCACACTGGACGCTAAAGCCAAACAAACTCGCCAGGGAGGTATGCGACGTGTCAATGATGATCGTCGTAGCGGGATTTCGAGAGTTGTTGTGTGGCGAGAGTTCTCAGGCGGGCTATCCGGCGGGCTTCTTCAGCCCGGCAGAGGATCTCGCCAACAGCAAGATCGGCATCTGTGAAGAATGGGAGGATGGTGTCAAGGAAAGCATGCATGAAGTAGAAAAACCTACTGTAACATGTTGTTTCCTGCTGAGCGGTATTGTATGCGTACGTTACAAATGGTAGCACATAGTTCAAATTCTTGTGGTCTTCGGCGATGTGCATGGAAAGCGCGTTGGTGAGTGTCCGTTTAGTGCGCTCTGTCAGTTTATTTGTTTGAGGATGATGTAAGATGTAGGATGTCGGAAATACTTTGTGCACAAGCGAAGGAGTTCTTCGCAACATCCACAGTGAACTGGGGACCTCGATCACTGATCAACACTCGTGGCGACCCACGGCGAAGTATAACAAAGTGCAACAGGAAGAGGGAGACCTGGTGTGCAGCGGCCGATGGGAGAGGTATACCGTTTCACAATAACGCGCGTGGTGAACAGTGTAGATAATGATCCAGCAGTTGCAGCCATGAGACTTGGGAAAGGGCCCCGATAAGTCTACCCCGACCTACTCAAAAGGAGATCTTGGTGGCCTCAGAGGATGTAGGAGACCAGGAAGAGTACCAGTGGGGCATTTGTGACTCGCACTTGGCACAGCTAGCCGCATACTTCTCGATGGTGTCTCGCATCCAGGGCCAATGGAAACGTTCTTGGGTGCGATGGAATGTCCTCGTAGATCTCAGATGTCGCGAAGTTGGTTCGTCATGCATGACGCGCAAGACAGAGGACGATATGCTAATCTTCTATATATACAAGGCAGTCCACAGCCTTGTTGACCAAGTATGAACTTCGCGATGATTATACGACAAAAATGCTTTGCTCATACTTTGCTGGTTACATTCTGTTGTTGGCTTAGCTGAACGTACGCGCGTCTACTACTTCAGCAGCGATGCAGGCCAAGGACCACCTGAATCAGTTGAGACCGTCGCCACAGCACTGGCTGCTAGTGGGGAGCTTCCCGAGAAGAAGGCTATAGATGACTCAAAAATAGAGCAAAATGAAGATGCCAAGGACAAGCACAAGGACGGGAATAAGGATAGTGACATGGAAAAGGCCACGGAAAAGGCCGAGCATAAGGAGCCCGTTGGAGCGTCCAATGAACCTTCGCGGCCTGCTGATAAGGGAAAAGACACCAAGGAATCACCGGGCAAGGTCTCCTCCGCTAAGCCTGAACGGTAAGCCTGCGAGGGTGTGGGGCGAACAGCAGTTGTTATAAAACATCGGCGCAGCATATATTCTAGAGACACCTATAGAAATCGAAACAGCGGGACTGCGCTGATGCGTTTCACCTAAATGTGTACCGTTCCTGGCGAATTCGAGTCTATATTCCTCAGTAAAGCAGGAAAGTAGTTTTACTTAAGCGTAGCCCCGCAAAAATCCGCATTTAATGAGAAATGTTAAATAAAATGGCGCAAGAGGTCCTGTATTTCAGACGACAATAATGTTGTGCTAAATTACCCTGAGCTCAGTCATGCGTGAAGAAAAACAGGGCAAGTTTCTCCAATTCGGCTGAGTTTAAAAAAAAAAATACTTTATATGGGGCGCAAAATGGGCACTTCCAAGATGCAGTAAATCGCTTCTTTGATTGCGTAATTATTGTTATGACTAGAAGACAAAATGGGTGACGGACGAAACAGGAACGGCGTTAGACAGACATCCTTTACAGTAGAAGAGAGTCATCAGGTTATATTCTGTTGTTATTCAAAACCATTTTCAAAATTTACGGGCTATTCGATTTGCATCTGAACTCTACGAGAAAGTCCAGAATGTTTGCAGATTACCAGTTCTCGTCCATAAAGCCAAGAAGTTCGCCGCGGCCAGCTTTAGCGCCCTTTCATTCCGCCTCCATTAAGACGCCATCGAAGAACGAAACAATGCAAATGCACCCTCGTACTGTGCGATGTCAGGGCACGTTAGATCCCTAGGACGTTGAAATTATTGCAGAGCCCTCCATTTCGGCTATGGAAATATAATGTGATGTTTATACAGGTTGGAGAGGGTATCCGTATGGAGCTGTGTCCAGTCGTGGGCTTCCTGCGCAGCAAGTTGCCTATGTGGTAGTGGTATAGGAACAGGCGCGTGAAGTGTTCGTGATGAAGCCTAGTATTTTAAACTGCTGAAATTGGTGGAAGTAGTGTGATAGTCGGGTGCGTTTTCATTAAATCGGCTAGTGTGACCTCGAGCTAGACCGTCAGCTACCTTGTTTCTTTCCAACCCAAAGTGTGCTGGGGTCCGAGGGGTTTGGCGCTTAACGTGAGTGTTTTATCCTGGGCTGCTACTATTACTAATAGCAGTAGTAGCAGTACTACTACTGCTATTATATTACTGCCACCACTACGGCGACTGTCTCATTCGTGTTCTTTCACTCCCTCCTAATTAATTCACTACCAGCCTGGTTGAATGAAGTGTACGTAACGGTATAAATGTCCACAGATACCGGTTGAAGTGTCTGTGTCTTTCCTTTCCTCCAAGTCTATTGCCATTTTGTGCACTATAAGAAGTAGCACTGCGCTGAACTGTGCATCTTTTTGCTGGCTATGGTTTAATACACATGCGCTTACTAACAAAGAGTTGTAAGGGCACAGTAAGCTTTTAAGTGAGTGTAAGTTTAACTACACCAATTCTCAGACGAATAGCTATGATAATTTATGCAGAAGTGAATCATTGGCATCCCACTTCATTCCTCGAACAGCACAGGTAGACTACGCTCCCTATAGGCGTCTGTAGGGTTACATCTTGCCTGATTTAGATTCCAAAGTACCTATTTCTGTCATGCCTACCACTCCGTAACTCCCGGTATATTAAAGCGATAGTTTAATGGCTCTAGTCCAACTTAAAAGGCGGCGTTGGTGTTGTGCCGACAAACCTACGTCACGCCGGCGCTGTGGCAAGGAACCTACGTCAAGCTGGCATCTGGCAGAAATCCATGTCACGCGTGGATGTCTAGAATGACATTGATTGAAAATGGCACTTCTAAAGCTAATTAAAGGTCGGCGCATGCCTCAAGCGACTAACTATTCAATGTAATTTGGTTATATGCGTAAAGTAGAACTTCCATAAATTTCAGTCGAGATTGGAAGCAAAAGCTTCAGTCGCTAGCAGGCACGCCACCGGCTAGGACGCGAAGGCGTGCTTGCACGGCACCGGTGCAAGCGGAGCTTATATGAATGCCGTGTGCTCTTTCACGTACAGTGATATCTGTATGCTAATGAGTCTGTAATTGTAAAAGAGTTCTAATTAATAAAATATTATTTTAAGGAGTAGCGAACTGCATGTCGACGTTTCTTATTTTCTTTGCTAATGGTCCCAGCATACGGCGGCCACCGGAACACCCCCTCGATCAGATGTACGTCGCTGCACCAACAATGGCACCCCTGAAAAGGGTGGAGTCAGGCTCGAGCATTTTGGAGCAGCTCGGGATGCCATCATAAATCCATTTTGAAGCAGCTTTGGACACATTTAAATTAGCATTTTCGTAAATTATCAACAGAGCAACAGCTTGGACCCAACTGGGAGCAAACGGAATGCTTAATACTACACTTGGCTATTTTAACGCGATAGCGATAGCGATAAACCAAAAATCCAGAGTTGGCATTGTGAACGAAAAATCCCGAGCGTGGCGCTGGGAAGTGCATGGTATAGCTGGCAGCTGACATGGCCGAACACTAACTGGACGTAGTGTTGCCTGACATGACGCTTGGCAGGAGCTGCCAATCCAGACCGCTCCTTTCACAAAGAAGGGTGATGTCATCATCAGCCTGCCATGACCTATGCATCCACGCCACCCCTAGGTCACACAGGCACGTTCATACGGCTTTTTTAAATCGGGGCTTTATATGTGGGCTGGTAGCCTATGCTATCGCGTCATACGCTTAAAGGTCACCCCATAACGTTGTGATCCTATGCGTGTGCTGATCCTATGTGTCGTGCTTATTCAGTCTAACTGCACTAGGTATACTTTAAACACGTTCCAACGTAGTCTATACAGTACGGTTTGCATTCTTAATAATGCACTTAAAGGGTCTCTCCGGTGATTTTTTTACCGTGCTCTGTCAATGTTTGATTTATATAGCTGACGGTTTGGTCATCACAGTACACAATTTCATGTTCTACAACACGCAAGCAATAATTTTAAATAAGCAAAATTTTGGATCGAAATTGGCGCGGGGCTGAGAGCGCTGCTTTTGCGTGACGTCAGAGATGACGACACAGACATGCAGCCGAGCTAGCTGAGCTACCTAGACTAGTAGGTGGTCCTGGCTGTAGTTTTAGCCTTACGCACCCGCTGTCTGTCGAGATGTGAGAATGTCAAACGCTGTCACGTGGAACATACCATGTGGAACATACTATTTGATGTCGGTGAGTCGTCATCGATGTCATCGGGCAATGACAACCAGGATTCCTCATTCAGCTGCATTTTAAAAAAGAAAGCAGTGCTCCGCATGCACGGGCAGAAAGAGCGAGCGATTTTGAATGCGACGAAATTATTGCCGTGTGGATCACTCCCTAGAATTTTTAAGCTACTTATGCACTCACACACCGTGGTGCAAGCGGCCGGCATATATGTGAGCGACCGGTCGTTACTGCTAGTAAAATTCCCAAATTCGGTATCCGGGCTATTGCCTGGATACTGACCCAAAATCCGCCTCACTGCGAATGAGTTTTGTCCTACAGCCACAATACCCTTGCCACAGGGAAATGTGTTGTCATTCCCACCGAACGGCATTTGTTCCAATTTAATGTCATTTATCGCTGCTCACCAATAAAACTAATGCCTTTCGCAAATAATGGCAATTGCGATGAATAAAATTGGAGCATATATACACAAATTTTGGCACGCCTTCAGTATATGCAGCGAAAATGATTGCGCAGAGAACTAAAGCAGCTTTAAAATTCATATTTTGGTCTTACATGTCTTATAACCATTCAGTTGACCACGACTATTCATTACGAAGTTCAGCGGCTGTGTCAGCGTTTGCTTACGGAAGGATACGGAAAATGCATCCGAGCCAGGGTACAAAACTTTTATAGCGTACGGACTGGCCAGCTTGCACTACGTACACTTTACACAGTAAAGCAAGTTTCAAGATCAACACGTCCAATAGGCAGTGTCTAGTGTGCTGTCCGGTGGACACCACCTTCGAGTACGCGCCTGACGGCGCGCGCTCCCACCCTCGTAGGATCGTTTCTTCGGTGTTGTCGTGACGCTGGGGCTACGTCGACCCGGCCTTCACTTGGTAGCGTGCAGAGACTCGGGGTTGAAGAAGGACTGAATCTTCTAAGTTGGTGAAATATGTACAAACAGGTTTACTGGCACTTTGAGAAAACGTATTTACAAGAATATTTACATGAAGAAGAAGGGTACATCAGCAAAATGACAAGCGTTAAGAGTTCATAGCGAGAAGCGACTGGATGAGCCGTTTACCCAGGGCCCAGAGCCACATTTCGTGCTCTGCAGCGTCCTTAAAAACCCCCTATGTCCAGCCCCTCTCTGAAGATGCTGACCAACCAAATCCAGGGCACGCCCCTCAGGTATCGGCATCCAATCGAACACATCACTGCACTGATGGTCTGAAGCACTGACTGGTCCGGCATTCATTCGTTGGGCGTGATCACTTGTTGGCGGGAAAAGCTTGGGAACGGCGAGGAGAGGAGGTACATTTCTATTCTTCAGCAAAGAAACCACAGGCTGGTTCTGGGGGTTTTACTTCTCAGAAACCCGAGTGCACGTGGCGCCGCATAGGGCTCCCAACATGGTCCCTTTTCGACAATTGCAAATCTTTCCTGCATTCCCGGGAAATCACTTAATGGCCGTATGAGTCATGCTCTTCTCTTGTCCTGCACGTCAGCGGACATGTCACTCTGTCGTCTCCTTTGGATAGGAGGCATTCATCACTGGAGGATAGCACTTCTCGACTGGAAGGGTGAACAAAAGAAAGCACTTCCTGCTATTTCCCGCAGGGGGACGTTTCTTTGTGTTTTTCCAGACGTTCTCTTGACAGGGCCAATTTGGCATTTGCAGGTTGTCCACAAAGCAAAACATGCTTACAAAACAGGATTCCTGGAAACAGGCTCACTTAGAGCCAATGGACCATCACCACATATTCACAAAACTTTTCCATGCCCACAGGCGAACAATAGAGCGCGCAAATGCGGATGCTTGGTCGTAACAGCCTCCTCCCCCGCCAGAAGAGACTCGGAGGGCAGCAGCCGCAGCTGCTGCATGAAGAGACGACTTAATGGCCTGCACGTGAACGCTTGAAGCTCGCTGTTGCTTGTCGCGTTGTCTTGATTGTTGTAGGCCAAATTGCTTGAGCTATCTGAAACTCAACCACATGTCGAAGCAAGCACTCGGCTCCCGTCTGAAGAGACCAGGTCAAAAGAAAACTGCCATTGTTGTTCGAGAAAAGCCCACTCTCAAGACGTTCAGGACCCACGTATGCCTCGAAAACCAAACGTGCTGCTTTACATAGTCATCTATATTCAAGCGCACGAAAAAAAAAAAAAAAAGAAAACCTGATTATCAATTTGGATACATGGTGAGGAACATCTCGGACCGCTTAGAAAGAGCGGCTAAGCGCGTCCGCATTCCCATTTAACTTCCCCTTTTTGTATCTTATTTCAAAATTGTACTGCTGTAAAATCAAGCTCCACCTAAGAAGGCGATTGTTCTTCGATGTCGCAGTTTGCAGCCAAGCCAGGGGACAATGGTCCGTCTCTACGGTGAATTTGGCCCCTCCAAGATAGCACTGCAATTTTTGAATGGCCCATACAATGCAAGCGCACTCTTTCTCTGACGCGCAATAAGCCCTCTCTCTAGAACTCAGTTTTCTGCTCAAGTAGAGCACGGGGTGCTCATTACCGTCGTCATCTCTCTGGCAGAGAACAGCACCTAACCCTCGATCACTGGCATCACACTGGACCGTGAATTCTCGGTCATAGTCTGGAGCTCGCAATACCGGACGGCTAATCAGCACAGCCTTCAGGTTTACGAAGGAGGCTTCCTTTTGTTCGTCCCAGACTACATTTGTCGGTTCTGTCTTGCGGAGAGCGTCGGTCAGAGGGCTAGCCAAAGCTGAATAGTTAGGGATGTAGTGATTGTAGTACCCAGTCAGACCTAGGAATGCTCGAATTTCCGTCTTCGTGCTCGGCCGCGGATAGTCTGCTACCGCAGAAATCTTAATCTCGCTGGGTTTCCTGAAACCTTGACCTACATTGTAACCCAAGTAGTCCACGGTCGCCCTTGCCAGGCAAAATTTCTCGGCCTTTACAGTTAGTCCAGCTTGACGCAAAAGGCTCAGTACAGCTCTTAGATGTACCATATGGTCCGCCCATGAGTCGGAAAAAACCGCAATGTCATCTAAATAAGGCACCGCGAATGTTTCACACCCATTTAAAACCCTATCCATGAGTCGGGAAAAACAAAATGGAGCATTTTTGAGCCCGAAACTCATCATTGTTGGCTGGTAGCTGCCCGTCGGAGTGACGAAAGCCGCGTATCTGCTGGCGCGTTCAGTGAGCGGTACTTGCCAGTATCCTCGAGTAAGGTCCAGCGTAGTCACATATGCCGCTCTACTGACCTGTTCTACTCTCTCCTCAATATTCGGAATAGGATACACTTGATCCCTGGTGAGAGAATTTAGCTTTCGGTAGTCTACCACAGGCCTAGGGTCTTTACCTGGAGCTTCTACTAAGATCATAGGCGAAGCATAATCGCTTTCCGAGGGTTTTATTACTCCCAATTCCAGCATGCGAGTTACTTCCCTATCCAGAATTTTTCTTTGCCTTGGAGAAAATCGGTAGCACCTTGATCGCACTGGCACGTCTGAAGTCAGCTCAATATCGTGCTCAGTCAAATCAGTTCTGCCTGGCCTGTCCACGAAGCAGGCCTCAAACTCTGTTATTATCTCGCCCAGATCGGACAGCTGGGATTTCTTTAGTTCTCCTCTCTGCTCCGTCTTTTTGAGAAGCTCCTGAGCGTTGCTTCCTTTTCCGCTGAGGCAAATCAAGTTGTCCCCCATCTCCTCGGGAAGGTTTAACGTTAGATTTACCACGGCTTCCCTCTGCACATAAGGCTTCATAAGATTGCAATGATAAATGCGCACTTCTTTACGCCTACCGGGAATTTTCACTGCGTAGTTAGTGTTAGAAAGCTTTGCAACGACTTCAGCCGGTCCTTCCCACTGTACTTCGAGCTTATTCTGCCTTGAACTTCTCAGCAACATCACCTGGTCCCCGATACAAAACGTCCTTTGACGGGCTGACTTATCATAGTACACCTTGGAACGAGCCTGGGCTGACTTCATGCTGGCCTCAACGAGTTCCTTAGTGTTATGTAAGCGATTCAAGAGGTTCAGAATGAATTCTACTACTGTTGGGTCTTCTCCGCGCCCCTCCCAGGCTTCGCGCACCATTCGCAAAGGTGAGCGCAGTGACCTTCCGTACACCAACTCGGCTGGGCTAAATCCAGTGGATTCGTGCGGCACTGACCGCAAAGCGAAAAGCGCTGCAGGCAGGCAGGTATCCCATTCGCGCTTGTTTTCATAGCACAGTCCCCTCAGGACTCGTTTGAGAACAGAGTGCCATCTTTCTACGCTGTTGCTCTGCGGATGATGGATCGAGCTATGCACTACCTTAATGCCGCATCGCTCGAGAAATGAGGTGGTGAGGACACTCGTGAAAACGCTACCCTGATCACTTTGGACCTCGGAAGGGAATCCAACTCGTGCAAACACTGACAGCAGCGAATCCACTACACTCTCGGACGTCACCTCGCGCAGCGGAACAGCCTCTGGAAACTTTGTGGCTGGGCATAACATAGTGAGGATATAACGGTACCCTGACTCTGTCACAGGAAGTGGCCCAACTACATCTATTACTAACCTGTGAAACGGCTCGGTAATGATTGGTACTAACACCATCGGAGCTTTCCACTTATCTTGCGCCTTTCCAACCCGCTGGCACGTGTCGCATGACCGTACAAAATTTTCCGTGTCCTTAAAACATCCAGGCCAATAGTATTCTTGCAACAGCCTCTGCTTTGTTTTCTTTATTCCAAGGTGACATGACCACGAGCTGCCATGGGAAAGTCGCAGTAAGTCTCCGCGGTACTTTTGGGGAACGACTAATTGGTCCCGCTCTACTCCGCGCTTATCCTTGAATAAGCGATACAGCACTCCCTTTCTCATCTCAAAAGAAATGTTCTTTGCTGTCTTAGTGGCGCGGTGGCGCTCTCTTATCTCCTGTATCTTGGGATCATTGGCTTGCTCCATAGCTAAGTCCTCTCGAGTTCCACTTAAAAGTCTCGTGAGATTACTAGCGACTGGCGGCAAGAGGTTACTCTCCAGAACGTCCTCAGTCCGCGTCTCATCAAGCTCACTTTCAAGTTGACTTATCTGAGATGCCTCGCTCTCAAAGTTTTCTGACCCGCTATCTTCCGCATCGACCACTGTCTTAACTGCCGTTTCCTCCGCTGTGGAATTTTCTGGTATGAGCAGTGTAGCTAGTTCTCGCGCCTTTGAACGTGTTAAGGCCTGCACATCTCTGTCTCCGAAAATCAGAAGGCAAGCTTTGACCTTCTCGTAGTTGTCCGCGTCCTCCTTGTTTAGCCGCGCGACAACCTCCGCTGCCTCGCAGGGCAGAACCGTCAATAATCTCTGAGACCACGTGTCTCGCTGGAAGGACAGTTCTTCGCAAGTTCGCTCAAAGTTACCCAGATACAGACCGATATCCCCTGATATCACATATGGCTGCATGTACTTTGACATCTTGAAATCTGCCTCCTTGTTGAGAAGAGGTACCGCTAGCTGGGGACAATTGCCCGACCTCTTGCTCAACTCTACTTCTAATTTCCGGAGCTCAATTTCTAGCTCCCGCTTTTTTGCTTCTCTCTCAAGCTTCTCACGTTCGTGCTCCCTTTCCTCTTTTTCCCTCTCAAGTTCACGCTCTCTTTCCTCTTTTTCCCTCTGACGTTCGCGCTCCCTTTCCTCTTTTTCCATCTGACGTTCGCGCTCCCTTTCCTCTTTCTGCTGTCTGAGCTGTTCCTTTTTTTGCCCGATGAGGTTCCATGCTTCACTGAGCTCCTCATCATCGGTTCCCAGATCAGTGATTGCCTTTATAATCAAGGGTTTTCGTGCCAAACCACTTGTATTAATTCCCAATTCCTCACACAATAGCAACAGTTCCGGTTTCTGCAGCTTTTGTAGGTCCATGATCGCTCCGAGTGTCGGCTACTTCCAAAACAACAGTGCAAACTACCAAACCTAAAGGCGTTTCAACACTTTTTACCAGTTCTTAAAATCTAACCCTGTTCTAGAACCTGGTCCACATCAGAAGAAAAGCCAAGCACTCACCCACACATGCGATCGATGTTCCGAGCTGCCCTCTTGTTGGCCGATTGTTGCGCCTGCTTGTTGCTTGAGATGCCACCTCCGATCACAAGGTGTTGTGGCTTGTAGCTTCAGATCCACCTCCAATCACCAGATGTTGTGCTTGTAGATTCAGATCCCACCTCCAGTCATCAGATGTTGTGGCTTGTAGATTCAGATCCCAACGCTGGTCACCAGTTGTCGTGACGCTGGGGCTACGTCGACCCGGCCTTCACTTGGTAGCGTGCAGAGACTCGGGGTTGAAGAAGGACTGAATCTTCTAAGTTGGTGAAATATGTACAAGCAGGTTTACTGGCACTTTGAGAAAACGTATTTACAAGAATATTTACATGAAGAAGAAGGGTACATCAGCAAAATGACAAGCGTTAAGAGTTCATAGCGAGAAGCGACTGGATGAGCCGTTTACCCAGGGCCCAGAGCCACATTTCGTGCTCTGCAGCGTCCTTAAAAACCCCCTATGTCCAGCCCCTCTCTGAAGATGCTGACCAACCAAATCCAGGGCACGCCCCTCAGGTATCGGCATCCAATCGAACACATCACTGCACTGATGGTCTGAAGCACTGACTGGTCCGGCATTCATTCGTTGGGCGTGATCACTTGTTGGCGGGAAAAGCTTGGGAACGGCGAGGAGAGGAGGTACATTTCTATTCTTCAGCAAAGAAACCACAGGCTGGTTCTGGGGGTTTTACTTCTCAGAAACCCGAGTGCACGTGGCGCCGCATAGGGCTCCCAACATGGTCCCTTTTCGACAATTGCAAATCTTTCCTGCATTCCCGGGAAATCACTTAATGGCCGTATGAGTCATGCTCTTCTCTTGTCCTGCACGTCAGCGGACATGTCACTCTGTCGTCTCCTTTGGATAGGAGGCATTCATCACTGGAGGATAGCACTTCTCGACTGGAAGGGTGAACAAAAGAAAGCACTTCCTGCTATTTCCCGCAGGGGGACGTTTCTTTGTGTTTTTCCAGACGTTCTCTTGACAGGGCCAATTTGGCATTTGCAGGTTGTCCACAAAGCAAAACATGCTTACAAAACAGGATTCCTGGAAACAGGCTCACTTAGAGCCAATGGACCATCACCACATATTCACAAAACTTTTCCATGCCCACAGGCGAACAATAGAGCGCGCAAATGCGGATGCTTGGTCGTAACAGTGTCAATTATTATATGTCAAGCGCTACATCGAAAAATGACCGACGCCAGCCACATTAAGAATGTAGACGACAAATTTGCAATGCTTGGCTCACCTGATGCTGCCAGCTTACCGCAACGGTGCTGTCCGCTAGAGCGGCGGAGGAGGAGGAGGAGAAAACATTTATTTACGATGATATGATTTGGCAAGGGAGGTGCGTTTTGTTGTGGAGCTGAGTGGCAGACCCTATTCCGGGACGCCATTGGCCGCCGCCGCTGCCCAAGCTCTCTTGACCAGGACACGCTGGTATGGTTGCCTACAACGGTGTTCCGGCCGTGCGCGCTTGTGAATATAGCCCTAAATTGTTTCACACCGAGGCCGCAGCGGACGGCGCTTCGGAGTTGATCAGCGCTATAGTAAATGATCTATTCGTGGAACAGCCTTACTATCAATCCAATTGTCTCAGAGTAAAAGAAAGATTTAATTTCAGCGACGCCTTAGCAGCGAAGGTAGAGTAGGAGGTCGGATGAGCAGAAATTTGCTTGTTCTGCAGTTATCACTCCTACCAGAATCTCGTTGCAGATCAGCGATTCTCAGAAATAGTAATTTTGTGATAGTCTTTTATCCAAGCGCGAATTATTTAAGAGATCAACCGATTTTAGCATGCTTTTCCAGTCGAAAAACATTACCGAACTGTGCGAAATTCCGACAAAATATTCTGTAGTTCTGTCGTAAAGATCAGATTTCCCTGTAGTTCTGTAGTACTTTTTTGTAGTTGTGTAGTATTTGCTGTAGTAGTCTTCTGTTGTCTGTATTTCTGTAGTACTTTCCTGTTGCAACAATAGAAAATTTTGATGTTACCACAGAAAGTTCTGTTGTCACAACAGGTTTCCTGTCAGAAGTCACACAGAAATTCTGTCGTAACAACAGAAAATTTTCTGTAGTTTTCCTCTGACTGGGTTCTTTTTCTGACGGTGGCGCGAAGAACCCGCCGTGTCGGCACCGACGGACTGCGGCAGGCGATTGAGCTTTTGTCGTATGCAGAAGATAGTCGACATCATCCGATTTCAACCATCGCCTGGTACGCGCGAGGCCAAACTCCATGAGAAGCATCCTGTGTGGCAGCAGTCGGTTTGAAATGTTCTGAATACATATGCGTCCTCAGGTTCAGAGGGGGCGCCGGATCGCGCAGGATTCAATTTGTCACGAAGCTCCTTCTCCTTGGGAAATCGACGGTAAATTACTGTGTTATTTTTCAAGCTGTAGCTGCTGTCGATCATGTATGCCAGGCTGTTGCTGAGTAGAGCCGCCTTCCCCCTGCCCCGTGCCAGGTGTACGTTCTCGTCATGATAAGCTGCCCCACACCGAACTAACCGCGCCCATTATAAGGCCGCTCAATTATTGCCTTCATCTGCTCGACGCTCCTTCACGACTGTGAAGTCTTCAAGCCCAGATTTGGCCGTAAAAATGTCCTGTTTGGCAGCGCTAGTCGCAAGTCACGGGACGCCATCTTTAAAATTACTTTGCGGGAAAACCAAAGCGTCCTCAACTGTGGCCTTTGGCATACTGGATCTTGACGTTGAGAAGAACTTGTGATGCAAATTTCGTCGATACCCATCAGCATCAAAAAATCGCCGGAGATGCCCTTTAATGTGACAACTTCAGTAAGGTCAGATGTTATGTACACGTCTAAAGACTTATTGCCTGAAACAGGTTCCGGATTAACGTTATTCAGAACACATTTCGCAGGGTGAGAAATAATACGTCCCACACCCCTAACAATGCATTTTCTAATACTGTAGAGAGCTATTTTCACACCATTGGAAGGTTTATCATTTTGTAGCTGCAAGATGACACTGTTGTTCTTGATTTCAGATAAATAGCAGTCATCAGAAAAAGTGGACAAGAGAGATGACTGATATAAATTAGGGGTAGAAGGAGATGAAACACAGTTCTCTGTGGTACAAAAGGACTAATGGGTACAAGTGTAGAGCTGGCATTATTTAAAAAGACAAATTGACCGCCGATATTAAGAAAATGCACTGTCCACGTTAATAACACGGTGCATGTTCAGGCTTTGAGGCCTGATTAGTAATCAATGGCACGATAGCAGTACGCCTAATTTCGGATGGAACACAGCGGAAAGGGACAAATGACAGAAGAACCAAGAAACACACAGACGAGCGCTTTCCATGTGCTTCTTTGTTCTTCTTTGCTTTTATCCTTTGCGCTACAGTGTGTTCCAACCAAAATGAAAACCTACCTACTAGCTCTTCTCACCACGTCTGAAAATTAGTTGTCACACGGACAATATATATATACCTTTGAAGAAAACGATTAAAACAGGAACAGGCGAGAAGCAGGAAAGGAAAGAACTACATTTCAAAAGCAGACAATTAGATTTGTCGACATTGAGAATCTCGAATCGCGCGAAATGGGGAGCAAGATCTCCCCGCAGTGCATTTCTGCATTACTAGGCTTCAGACTTGTTATATTCTGTCATGAACTCGGCTAATTACACTGCAATAGCATTCCAACGATATATATGAGGCTGAAATGTCGAGGTGACTTAGGAGATCTGGAGCCGAACTGTAAATGCCAACACCAATAAGTGGAACTTGATTATGGGAATGACACACTGGCTGCAGAGCAAACATTGAGTGGCCCGTTGAAATCCCGAGAATTTGGGAGTAATATTGGGCAGAAGGAGAGTCCGGCCGCGAGATGAAATCGCAGAGTCTGCAGGGCATGTTGGACGCAACTGGTGGAGGAGATGGCTAATTGGTGGGATATGGAAATGACCTATGTCCTGCAGTGGACGTAGCCCTGCTAACTTAAAAAATAAAATAAAAATGCACTATCCTACACCTACTTCAAACTTATATACTTCATAGACTACCAATAGTGTTTGTCGACTTCACACCCTGCGAAGATGTATCAATGCGTTCTAAACGAGCAAACTGGCGCGTAGAGGCAGAGACTCCATATTAATAGGGATGCATGTCTAAACTTCTGACTATAATGTTTATCCAAGTTTCCCGTCACCCGCCGCGGTGGTGCAGTGATTAGGGCATTCGACTTCTGTGGCCAAGGATGCGGGATCAAATCCCGGCCGCGGCAGCATTTTCGATGGAGGCGAAAAGCAAGGTGCCGTGTGTTGTGCGATGTCAGTGCACGTTAAAGAACCCCAGGTGGTCGAAATTTCCGGAGTCCTCCACTACGGCGTCTCTCATAGCCTGAGTTGCTTTGGAACGTTAAACCCCACAAAGCAATCAACCATGTTTCGAGATGAGATTCATTTCAAGCCATCTTATTCCTGTGATGTCTTACTGCATAGACTGCAACATCCGATGCTTAGCTTCTTGAATGGCGCAAGGAATAATTATATTTAGAATTCCTGGCGCCGAATTTCCGTGCTAAGGCCGTTTCACATGGTGCGACGTGCACGACAAAATTCGGCCCGGTCGCACTGTCGTTGCGACGACAATCGCAGCAACCCGTTCCACATGTGGCGCCCATGCGATTCATGTCGGTGCGGCGCGAGCGGCCGATGATTCCGAATATATTATTTTTAAAAAATAAATGTCAAACATGATGTCTTTATTTTATTGTACGATATCTTTTAATTTCGACCACCTGGGGTTCTTTAACGTGCGCTGACATCGCACAGCACACGGGCACCTTGCTTTTCGCCTCCATCGAAAAGCGGCCGCCGAGGCCGGGATTTGGTCCCAAATATAGTTATCTTCTGTGCGACTTTTTCTGTTCATTTATGCCGCCTTGATCAAGTATTAACGTGCCTGGCATCCGCCGGTCTCCAGCTGAACACAAAAAAAAAGTGTAATTTCGCCAAGAAAGAAATAAAGATCCTGGGCCACCTCGTCAGCAGCGATGGCATTCGACCCGACCCTGACAAGCTTGCTGCAGTTTTGAACTTTGCACGCCCTCAGCGGACTAAGTATCTACGCAGCTTCCTTGGCCTATTTTCATACTTTCGCCGTTTCATTCGCAATTTCGCTACCATTGCTGCACCACTACACTACCTTCTTACCGACCGTACTACTTTCAATTGTTCCGAATAATGCGAGAAAGCTTTTCAAACCCTGAAGAATGTTTTCACTTCGGACCCTGTTCTCGCTCACTTCGACGACACTGCTGCCTCCATTCTCCACACCGATGCCAGCAGCCTTGGTATCGGCGCCGTACCTCTGCAGCGTGATAGCGCTTCTCGGGAGAAGGTAATGGCGTTTGCCAATCGCACTCTAACACCAGCGGAACGCAACTACACAACCACTCAGCAAGAGTGTCTTTCCGTCATTTGGGCAGTTCAGAAACTCCTCCCCTACCTCAACGGCCGCCATTTCACGATCGTTACCGATCACCACGCTCTGTGTTGGTTATCAACCCTCAAAAATTTGACTGGACGCCTGGGCCTTTGGATTCTGCGTTTGCAGGAATACACCTTCGATGTCACATACAAATCGGGTCGCAAACATCAAGATGCCGATGCTCTTTCCCGTTTACCGTTGCCGTTGCTACGTTCGCCTACAACACGGCTGTACAGCGGACTACAGGTTACACCCCGTTTTTCCTCGTTTACGACCGTTCTCCCGCTATCCTTGTTGATGCCTCTTTCTTTTCTTCTTTCCAGCTCCTCATCATCTCTTCCTGACCAGTTGATTCCCCGAGTGGCCAGATATCGCCGGCTTGCTCGCTTCAAAACTGAAGCCAACTAGGAAGACCGCAAGTGCCGCTATGATGCAACCCACCACCAAGTTTCGTTCCGTCTCGGCGACGAGGTGTTACTTTGGACACCATTACGCACTGCTGGCCTTTGTGTCAAGTTCCAGCGTCGTTACATTGGTCCTTACACAGTTCTTGGACAAACCTCCCCGGTCAACTATCGCGTCTCCCCTGTTACGGTGCTCTAGAATGTTCTAGAGCACCGTATACCCCTGTTTACCCTCCTCCGGACAGTCGTTACCGTGGCACTGAGGTTGTCCACGTTTCATGCATGAAGCCTTTTGTTAGGCGCAAGGCTGGGTATTAATTGCGCCCAGGCCGGCCACTTTAACTACGCGGGCGAAATAGTGTGAGTACTGTAAGGCGCTTCATCTTTCACACTAGTGAACGCGCTGCTTAATCTTCATCCTGCTCTCTCTTGTAGATACCTATCGTCATGACTGAGATTGGTTCGCTACAGTGTGCGACCAGGGCTTCAGGTCTGCAATAAACCTGATCCGCCAAGCCCGGCCTTCAGTTCAGTTCAGTCGTTCAGTCGTGTCCGACTCTTCGTGACCCTATGGACCATGTCACGCCACGCTTTCCGGTCTCTCACTATCTTCCTAACATCACATAACTTCATCTGCAGTGCCTAGAGGATGCCATCTAACCATCGCGTTCGCTGCCTACCCCTTCTCCGGTGACCCTCAACCTTTCCCAACATCAAAGCTTTCTCCAGCGACTCCTCTCTTCTCATCAGATGACCAAAGTAGCTGAGCTTTAACTTTAGAATTTGACCCTCCAATGAGCAGTCAGGGTTTATGGTCGACAATATCGACTGATTTGATCTTCTGGCAGTCCAAGGAACTCTTACAATATTTTTCTGTGGTGTGATATGCTGAGTTTTTGGCACATCAGCAGCCAAAGGATAAGGCACCAACACGCATTTTCATATGTGATTAAAAAAAAAAAAACACAAGAGTACGTACAGTGAGGTGGCGCACCAAGATGCTGATGCTGATAGCCTTCTCTTTCCAAGTACTTCAGAATCTACCTAAAAGGGTTTCTTACGCTCGCTCCGAGTAGTTAAGCAGGCCGTAACAAATTAGTGGGGCGTACGAAACATTCTAAATTCCCGTGGTAACTTGTAGAGCCATGCAGTATAAAGCCGCGCGAACTAGAAGCGATTGCTCAGATTTTTCGCATTGTTTATCGCCTGGTGTACCTGTTTCTCGCTCTTCGATACTTGTTTACAAACAATAACTAGGTAGCGCAAAGAAAGCTAGCTGTACAATAGGATATGTAATCACACGTATGCAGTTTGACGCCGTTACTAGCTTCAAAAACAACTATTTGAGGGCTTTGTATTCACAGGTCGTACACGTGCTGCAGCGCCCTGTTCCTCACACTCCTGGTGGCCTTGGCCCTGTTCCTGTCCGTGGCTACGGTCGTCCTGGCCTTTATAGAGCACCTGCGGAACCGCGACCGGCCCGTCATCAAAGGCCACTTCGGCGCTGTGCGTGGTCAGCGGCTGGTGTTCGCCGACCAGGGACGAGACTGGATCGTACACGCCTTTCTGGGCATCCCTTTCGCACAGTTTCCAGGGGGGCCCAAGCGATTCAAGCCTCCCCTGCCATTGGACATGCCGCTCGGGGTATGCCAAGCTTTACTGTCATCAGCGAGATTACATCCACTCTAACACAAAAGCTCGTCCCCCTTCGATGTTGTTACGGTATGCCATCGCTAGATGATGAGCACATAATTCTGGTACGAGGTTGTTAAAGGCAGGATTTTCAGTGCGTTCCCAACAGTGAGCTGTCGCTCCTCCTACTCTGCAACTCCCCATAGGAACGTAACAATTATTTATTGAGCAGCCACTTCCCAGCTAATCCCCTAATCTTACCTTTCCTACAAATTTTAGGCCGCCCGCTGCTTTGTTTAAAAGAACTAAAAGTCCTTACCTCTCGTTCTTCGAAAACTCAGGCGAACATCGCCTGGGAACCGCGTCGAACTTGAGGCCAGGCATGACGCCAAATCCAATGATGAACGTGAAAGGACTCGTGAAAACCTTGCGCACGAATGGCATCCGAGTTATTGGATGCTACTAGCTCCGCACATCTCTTGGTATCAAGGCACCTTAGCAACGCGCGGGCTATGAGGTACAGTTTGAGGGAGGGGTAGCTGTGCCGTCATGGAAGTATTCATGTCAATTCACTCAAGAAGTCGGAGCTAACTAGCTAGCGCATACAGCTTCGGACGAAACGCATTAGTCGCGTCTGACTGTTTTTTAGCGCGAAAGCACTACGCGACGAGGGTACCAAATCCGAACACTTGTTTGTATGCTCCTTGTCCTTATAGTGACTTTGTCAGCCTAGCACTGTAAGAGTTAAAAAGTAAAACCACCGGAGCAGATTCGAACTGAAATATTTCTCGTGGTAAGGGAGTACAGAACCTCGTAGCTAGGTTGTGAAACACTGTTTTACTGCCGCGCTCTCACGCTGTGTCATTTTCATCAACTTCCATTCGTGTGTGCTGGATCGAAGCGCAACGCTCTCGCACAGCCAACTAAAAGTGCTTTAGAGGTGAAACACGGCTCGACTGATGGACTTGGCCCACCGCCTCAATTCGGGTGGGCTACCTCACAAATTAGGTTCGACAAGTCGTTAAATGTGGGTAAAGGGAAAATTTGGGAACATTCGGAAGATCTTGGATTGGTTGACGAAGTCAAATCGTCTGTCTTCGTCTTCTTTTTTCAAATGCAGATAAGCGAAGACTTGTGGCTTTCTTTGTAATTCACGTACCTTAGCTTGTCTGTCCGCTCGAACTACAAGAATGGCTCTCGAGCTTGTCGCACAGGCATTAAAGTAAGGCTTATAGGGACGGACCAGGCTCCCGCACTAGTCTATGCAGGGGTCGGTTGAAAGAACCAATTACAGCATCAAGCCGAAAATTCATTGAGCTACTGGACAAAGAAATAGGATGCGCAAAAATGCTTGGAGGCTTGGACCTTCGAGAAGGTCGCCATTACGTTGACCACCTCGGACCTGAATTCGAAAATAATCGTTAGAGACTCAGGACGACTCTGTGAGCATTATGTGGCCATCGAGGTCTCACCGTTAGCCTACCACCTCCTAAACTAGGCTCTGAGAGTCTGATCCCTCTCTCAAACGCATCGTTTAGACACCGGGCCAGCAAGATCTGTGATGCAACGAAGCCGCTGACGTGGCTCTTCGAGCGCTAACTTACCGGGTTCCTCATGCAGATTCCGGGAGTAGCCCGTGCATGTGTTGTTTCATATTCGAACCTCTGCAGGACAAGCGGGCGGGCAAGACGCTGGAGAGCATGCAGAAGCGTCCTCCGTGTCCGCAGCAAGACTTCTACCTGGGCCTTGAGAGCGTCAGCACCAGCAACGCCAGCGAGGACTGCCTGCACCTGAACATCTGGACTCCTCCCTGGAAGTGCGACCCCGACCAGCAGGAGCCAGCAGACTGCGAGCAGCGGACAGTGCTATTTTTCCTCTACGGAGCAGCCTTCCAGAACGGCGGCAACAGCTTCGAGGCACGTACGATAGACAGCAGAGCCTCTATGAAATTAGAGAACAGATGATATTACTTAACTACAGTGAAGCAAGTAACTCAGTACTAACAAACGAGAGTGAAAGAGCAGGGAAAGAGCCCCTACGGCATTTTAAAATGTACTCGCTATAAATAGAACTTAACTACTCGTTACCCAGCGCCAAAAGAACCAGACAATCACTCTGCCCCCGACTTAAAACCATTCTAGAGTTCTGGCTCTACAAGAAATCCGCCAATGTCACGAAACGTGGATTGGATGAGCGCGTCTATGATGCCATAGCCGTAAAAGTGAATCCGCGCCAACCAAACGTCACCGGACAAAGGGTGGCGAGAGGTGTGACGTCTAACCGAACGATCAAGAGAAGTTTTAGGACTTCAATTAATTTCGCGATAAATACGTGAGGCATTAAGGACCCTTAAAAGCGATAAGGAGAATGCCTTTGGAGTTAGATCTACTGTAGTGTTTGACAGAACACCGTCCATGACCCAGAGAATTATAGCGGCTTCTTTCGTGCCGGTTTCGAGGAGAGCGCTCCATCCGGTGGCGATGGAGCGCACTCGTTGTGCTGCTTGGTCTTCATAGCTTGCGGCAGATAGCGTGCGCCACGCTTCTTTCTGGAGACGGGGGTGAAACCGTCGTCGTCGCGCCCTCTACGTTGCTATGGAGATATCAGGAACGCTAGACAAGGAGAATTATGTTTCTTACGTGCCCGGCGTGGTTGGTTAGCGCGCTCGGCATGTGATCCGGTGGATTTTTTTCTTCTTAAAGGTTAAATAGTCCATGCGTCAAGAGAGGTGTGGCGGACACTTCCTGGCCACAGATATTTCGCAAATTAATGAGGCAAGAACGTCTTTCACCTCAAAAACTGGTTGGTTATTGGCAAGTTGCAATCCAACTTGTGCCTCCTCTATCGTAGAGAGAACGCGCCCCCTCTACAGCAGGGCACACATCTGTTCAAAAGAGATAAAGGCAGATGATGTAGTTGGCAAACCATCGGATGTCACGAGAATGATGGAAGTGTAGAGGCTTCTTTGCGACTACATGACAAAAAAGGATTATAGGCGCAAAGTTAACATGGAAATAAAGCTGTGTGTGGTGTAGGAATTTCACGCAGAGATTCTCGCCCGCTACCGCCTCCACGTGTCACTGAGGTTTACCGATGCGCTGTCAAAGTTCTTAATGCAGGAATACATTTACCCGCACACTCATTGCTAATTACCCTAGATTTAGGTAAATAGCATTGACGAATGATTTAGTACATGATGCACGCAACAAACATTTTAAAGCGTTTTGATGCGTACGCCGCAGTAGCTTACATCATCATCAATAAGATTATTCTTGTATACAACACACATTCGTCCACAACTCGAATACACGTCATCTGCTTGAGATCTGCATTTTCATCTTAATCTCGAACGCTCGCGTGGGGCAATGCAAAATCACTCAGCCGATCTATCTTAAACTATCGCAGAACAGTGTAACCATCATGACACTGTACTTACGTCTACCGCTGAGACTGAAAATGAGAAAATATGCTTAGCTATGAGTGGCAATGACAACAATGACTAGGCATGAGTGAACATGACTATTGAATGACCAATATGGCAAAATACGACTTATAATGGCAAATAATGAGAGGCAAACGATGAGAGAGAAAGGGGCAGGCTTTCGCCATTCTCCCAAAAGACAACTAAGAGAACAAATCTTTTTTTTTTTCTATGTGTTCTTGACATCTTAGCCGCTTTCTATAAATTATATTTGCCCTTCCTGTTCTTTCATTTAATTATTTCGAATGGTTGCCTTGTAGCCCCCCCCCCCCCCCCCCCCTTCTGTCAAGTATGTTTTCCCCCACAGGGTATCATAAATAAATAAGCGGATACGCTCTAAGCGAAGCGAGCCTCACAAGAATTGCGGAAGCAAAGAACAGGAGACTTGTGGGCGAAGCCATTCGCGTCTCCTCGCCGAGTGGCTTCAATAACGACCACAAGGAGCTCTGTCATCTTGCGTTCGGGAAGACACAGGAGCGAAAAAAAAGGTAGCCGGACTAAAGCGCTAGAGTACAATTCCGAGGATACACACCTTCCAACTATCCCCGATTAGGCCCCTTCATTGTACACATTTACATAAATGTATTTCTGTCGTATTTTCATTGAACAATCACAGGCTCATGATGAGTAGCTAGCTGGCGTCATTACAAGGTGCCAACGGTCCCTTGTGGTACGTAGTATGCTCTCATAGTAAGATGTGGCAGTTAGCAAACGCGACATATGTCAGCTACGGTTTGAGAGCAGTCCAACGCACACCATTTACACCTAGGGGCCATGTCGTACTTACTGTCACAGCTCTACGACGGTCGGTACTTGTCCGCTCTGGGCGACTTGGTGGTGGTGGTGCCCAACTACCGCGTCGGGGCGCTGGGATTCCTTAGCGGTCCGTCGGACAAACTGCTTCCGGGAAACGCCGGGCTGCTCGACCAGCAGCTGGCACTGTCTTGGACTCTGGACAACATCAACATCTTCGGCGGAAACGCGTCCCGCATCGTTCTGGCAGGCCACGATGCCGGGGCGGCGTCCCTGGGCTACCACCTCTTCAGTGGCGACGTGGCCTTCTGGACACGCAATGTGGCTCGCTACATATTCGAAAGTGGAGGCCCCTATCACAAGTAAGCACTTTGCGTTGTCGGGACCTTTACACACACACACACACACACACACACACACACACACACACACACACACACACACACACACACACACACACACACACACACACACACACACACACACACACACACACACACACACACACACACACACACACACACACACACACACACACACACACACACACACACACACACACACACACACACACACACACACAATATATATATATATATATATATATATAATGATTGAATGGTCGACCGGAACGAGTCTTGCGTTCAAGCTTCCTTCTCTTCCAGCAGGCTCGCGCTTCTGGTCCCTGTCGTCTTCTATGCGGCATTCGCCCCCCTCCTCAGGAAACATCGTCCCGATGAGAACAAAAGGAAGTAGAATGTCAAGGTCGGTCAGAGTGGTACGAGTGGTACGGCTTCATACGTACAACATGGACGACGTCGTCATGTTCCTGGCGTCGCTTTGAAGTCGACACCCTGTGTGGTACCACCTCATAAGTTATGTCGGTTAAACGTCGTAGAACAACAGGGCCCGAAATATCGTCGCGATAGTTTTTCGGAGAGTCCACGGCGGTGAATAGGAGTCCAGACACACTTTGTCTCCCAGTTGATGCATTACATGTGTCTATGATTGTAGCGTCGCGCATCATGCTCTTGCTGATTTTTGATCCGCACGTGCGCTAGTTATCGAGCTTTTTCTGCGCGCTGAGCGAATTCCTCGGCGTCCTGATCGAGATCATCGGTATTGGCATTCGGGAGCGACATTGCATCCAGAATAGTGGTCACTGGTCGCCCATGAAGAAGGCTGAATTGTGTCGCGAGTGGTATCCTGGCGCGCTGTATTGTAGGCGAACGTGACGTAGGAAAGAATTTCGTCCAGATTCTTGTGGTCCACGTCGACGTACATGCAAATCATGTCTGAGATGGCCTTATTGAGGCGTTCCGTCAATCTATTGAATTGAGGGTGATAGGTACGGTGACTGGTACCGTTGAAGCGGAGAACGGTCTCCAAAAGTGCGGTCGTAAATGCAGTTCCTTGGTCAATTACAATGAATGCCGGAGCGCCATGCCTCAGAACAACGTTCTCAAAACCGAGCTCCTTCGGCGGCGGTACCCCTGGACAGAGCCTTGGTCTCCGCGTAGCGGGTTAGATAATCGGTGCCGACAATTATCCATTTATTCCCGGCTGTAGACGTCGGAAATGGCCCTAGGACGATGACAATTTACTTAAAAGATGTCGTTGGCACTTGAAAAGGGTGGAATAGGCTGGTTGGTTTTACAGGGGGTGATTTACGGCGCTGGCAGTTTATGCAGGTACGTACATAATGCTTCACTGTCGCCCGCAGTTTCGGCCAGTAATATTCGTGCTGTACTCTAGCCAACGTGCGGGTGTATCCTAGGTGGCCGGCGGTTGACTCGTCGTGGCACGCTTGCAAAACTTCACTGCGAAGAGCCGATGGGACGACGAGTAGATGATTGTTTCCCCCAGGACGGAAGTTCTTCTTGTAAAGTACGTCATTGCAAATAAAGAATGAAGAGAGTACTCCTGCAAACATTTTAGCCATAACCATACTTCGCTTTTCCAAGAAATCAATAAGAAGAAGCAATTACTGGTCCTCTCGCTGCTATTGGGAAGGCGTTGCATCATCTACGACTCCTAAAAGCGCAGTGTCTTCGTCGGTCGTAGTGGAAGGTTTGACCGTTGCTCGCGAAAGTTCATCAGCATCCATGCGTTTCTTTCCAGATTTGTAAATAACTGTCATGTCGAACTCTTGTAATCGAAGGCTCCAACGAGCGAGTCTCCCTGAAGGGTCCTTTCAGTTCGCCAACAGAGAGAGTGATGGTCGCTAATGACTTGAAAGGGGCGAGCATACAAGTAAGGGCGGAACTTCATAACCGCCCATACCACTGCAAGGCATTCTTCTGCAGTTGCCGAGTAGTTAGCTTCTGCTTTAGATAGTGTCCTGCTGGCGTAAGCAATTACTTTTTCCACACCATCCTGACGCTGCACCAACACAGCACCTAAGCGTACATTGCTGGCATCCGTATGAAGCAGTGTAATGCCTTACCAAGATACTTTGTTGGCCGAGTTGGTAAACATCCATTGTTAATGCGCAAACAGGAAGACACAAGATAAAAGGAAGCTACATGAAAAGCGCGTATTCTGTAGCTTCCTTTTATCTTGTCTTGTGTCAACCTGTTCGCGAGCTGTTTTAATTATCAGTGTAATGGCGTCATCCTCAAAGTTCGCCATGACATGTGGTGTCTGTAGACGCCTCCGGAGCTCATTAAAAGCTTGGTGCTATTTTTCAACCCAGCGAAAGAGAGCGTTTTCGCGTGTCAGTGAAGTTAATGGCCAGGCAATTCGAAAGAAGCAAGCACTAAATCAGCTGTAATAGGCGCAAAGACCCAGGAAACGCCACAACGACTTTTTGTCCAGGTCCAGGTGTTAGGAATTTGAAGACTGCGGAGAGCTTTTCAGGATCATGCCGCACATCTTCTTGACTAACGACGTGATCGAAGAATTGCAGCTCCTCGTAATTAAAGTGGCACTTCTCAGGTTTTAGTGTGAGGCCCGCCGATCGTATGGCCTGAAACACAGCTAGCAAATGGCCTAGATGTTCTTAAAACACGATAACGTCGTCAAGATACACCAGGCATGTTTTCCATTTAAGTCCCGAGAGCACAGTATCCATCAGCCTCTGAAATGTTGCTCGTGCCGAGTATAAACCAAACGAAAGGACTTTAAACTCATACAATCTGTCGGGATCGAGTGACGAATGATGTCAATTCTCCCCCTCTCATCTACTTCTATTTGGCAATATTCACTTTTCAAGTGCATTGATGAGAAGTAACGTGCATTTCGTAAGCGATCAAGGGAATCGTCCGTGCGAGTAAGAGGGTAGACGTTTTTTTTTTGGTCACTTGGTTCAGCTTGCGGTAATCTATGCAAAATCGTAAGCTGGAGTAAAATTTGTCGGGCTAGTTAGTTCATAGTTCAATGCAATAAAAAGCTGCGCTAATAAAACACGGACGTCCGTGTCTTATTAGCGCAGCTTTTTATTGCATTGAATCGTAAGCTGCCGTCCGTCTTTTTAACAAGGACGACGGGGGAAGCCCAGGAACTCTGTGACAACTAGATAACGTCGTCTCTAAGCATTTTGGCCACCTGGCGCTGCACACGGTAAGGATTTTGTCGAATCGGGCAAATCGCGTCATCCGTGATAATTAGATGTTTTGTCAAAGGCGTTTGGCTGCTCCGCGATTCTGAAGCAAAACAGTCTCGAAATTTATCTACGAGATCCAAAAGGCGGTCCCGTTCTGAAGACAAATTTGGGCTGGGCTCACATCGACGATGTTTGCGGGCGTCTTGCACACTGGTCTTTTTTGTTGCAGTAATTCCAGCGCATTTGGAAGGCTGTCGAAAACGGTCACAGTTGTGCCTATCGGAATATTCTGACGCTCGTCGCTAAAGTTTGTCAGCAGCACTTCGGTGTGCCCATTCGGCAAATTGACTAGCCCTCGACTTATAGAAACACCTCGGCTGAGTACCAGGGTGACTGTCCGTCCGGCGACGCCATCGCCAGTATGCGCCACTTCGCACTCCACTTCAACAAGAGAACCCAATCGCAGAGGTTATGTCACCGCCTTATGATTGGCGAAGCGTAAAGGCATCAATGTTACTTCAGCATAACCAATATCTTCATGGTTTTTGTGAATGGAACGACGCTGTCCCGAATGCTAATTGCAGTCCCATGCAGGCCCAGAACGTCTACGCCCAAGATTAGGTCTTTGCAACAGTCAGGGAAAATAGCGAAGTGAAATTCTGCTACTTGCCCTGGAGGGAGTGGCTATCTGCTCAAGGAACAGCAAAGAGAGTGCAGGGGGCTTTCTAATATCTCCCTCGCCACGGCAGAGGATTCTGGGACATGCCATCTCGTACCATTATCTCGTACCAGATGGCTACTGCTTCGCGGTGCAGGCGGAAAATCAAGCCACGTACCTTACTCTTTCCGTCATTCGTGTTAAGCCTGTGGGCGGCTGTAGGCGGCTGACGGAGGGAAGCAAAACTGCACTCCAGTGATACCTACCGGCGACTTAAAGAAGCCGGACAACGGTATCCTGATGGCGAACTGGTATTTTGTCTCCAAGCGTGTGGCTTGGCTATATACCTCGAGTGCAAATGCCCCAGCTGCTCAAAATGCCGGGCAGTGCCGCAGCAGCAGCGATCCTGTGGCACTCTTTCTATTAATGCGAAAGAATTCGCTATGTTCACAGATCTCTGTCCGCAGACCGCGTCACCAAAATCGTGTCTGCAGCAGTTATGAGCAATTGTGAAGTGGTAGAGGTTAATGAATGGTGTCAATCGATAGAGGGTGACGTAATGTTGTGTCTGAAAAAAATTAGGCTGATAAGTTAATCAAGTAATTAATTAGAGGCAAAAAATGTAAAAGTAAAGGCGGAAATGTTCTCATTAGCCAATGGCTTGGGGCCACATTTGAATGTATCAAATACTAAAACAGGTAATTAAGTCAGTCAATTAGTATGACGTCAAGAATCTGACGTCACGCAATCGGAAGTAGAGCCGAAAAAAGGCATAAGAACGGATTGGCGCATAATTTGAAAGTACCAAAGACTAAAATGGGTAAAAAGAAGTGAATTAATGTGACGTAGAAGATGTGACTTCACGCAACCGGAAGTAGAGCAGAAAAAAGCGCATAGGAAGAGATTGGCGAGCAATTTGAAAGAACCAAAGACTAAAATGGGTAACCAAGAAGTGAATTAAGCAACTAGAAGCAACCAGAATCAACCAACAGCAGCAACCGTGCTTCCGCATTACTTTAATGCAGATTGTGCAGTGCTCTTAATTATTTTTTTTGTCGTTTCATTTACGCTTTCGAGAATTCACATGACAGTTGGCGCGTGTCACGACGTGACGGGAACTTTTCATCTTACTATGCTGCGGCTGCCATATTGATGTCTTATCTGCTTGGAGCAATGAAAAAATAAGAAGACAATGAAAACATGGCTACTGGTTAGGTATACTGCTGCAGAAAGCTGCACATCGAGGGAATTGACAGTGTTTGAATCGCTCTCCTGAGGGTAGGCTTGCTGAGGGTAGAAATGCGATGGTCAAAGCCTTGTACTCGCGCTCTCATCCTTGACGGTTTCTCCACTCTGTATAAGCCGAACGGTCGACGGTCACGATATAGTTTAAATTGGCCGGGAGTACTGGTATAATTGTACAGGTTATAGATTTTCCGCCACAAAACAGAAAAGGGTAAACCATAATTCATTTGTCGGCAACTTTGTCTTGAAATAAACTGATGGCGCGCATGAGAAATGTCACATGGCCCCGCATCGAGCGTGTTCTACGACGACGGGCCCGCACAAGACAAGTGTGGGGCTTAAATGTAACGTTTGTTCATGTATGGGAGGAATAATAAATTAATAATAGCAAGAAACGAGAAGGTAAAAGTGCAAACGAGGGGCGGAAACATGCGACTCGAATGATGAGTCATTACGTGCGCGATAACTTCCAGTAATGCAACAATAATTAAGGAGCAGCGATAAGTACATTGCTATTCAACGCTCCGAAAGCTCCTCCTCGGTGCCTTCACGTCTCTAGAGCAGTGAATGTTTCATCAAGAATCTACAATAAATATCGTCACTTCAGGGTTTTACCGAATAACAAAGCATGACTGGCGAGAGTTACAGAACTAGAGAAGAATACGGGCGCTATTACCAACAGAGGATCGAGATACCGATGTATGCCCTCAAGATATGTGTGCATTTCAGGGATGCGGTGCAGTTTGGCGCGAACACAGCAAGACAAACGTGGACAAGCGCTGCTTCCATGCGGATAGTATAGCGCTTGCCAATGCCTTCCCGCCAAATTCTAGAACTCCCTGGACGATCGACAGTAGGTAGTCTGCGTCCAAGCACGAACCTTTGCCATTAGACATCATCATCATCACCAACAACACACTACAGGGCGAAGGCGCCTCGCATATTCATCTAATTAACCAGGTCCTGTGCTAGCTGCATCTATCTTGACCCCTGTGAACTCCTTAACCTCATTCGCTCATCTAATTTTCTGTCGCCCCCTGCTTCGCTTTCCTTCCCTTGTAAGCGACCATCGGTTATCCTCTTTGCAATGTCCTGCCCATGCTCATTTCGCCTATCACCTCCTGTGCTTATCTACCTATTGTAATGCCATGTCCTTTACCCAGGCTGTTCAACAGTACCTCAGTCTTCTACATTTTAAATCTTAGCCCTACTTCTTTGCTTTGCCTATCTATAGTTCATTAATCATTCATTGCTATTCGTCCCCTGAGTTACTCAGCAAGGCAATGTCATCAGCGAATCGCAGATTACTGAGATATTCTCCATCGATCCTAATCCCTAATTGCTCGCATTCCATGTCTGTCAATATTTCCTTCAAACAAGCTGTGAATGGCATTGGGGAGATCGCGTCCCCTTGCTGAAAACATTTTTTATTGAAAATTTATTACTTTCTATATGCAGAACTATAGCTACTGTGCAGCCACTATAAATATTTTCTAGTACTCTCGCACATGACTCAGCTCACCCTGATTTCGCTATGCCTGCATGACAGACGAGGTATCGACTGAGTCAAGTGCTTTCTCGTAGCCGATGAATGCTATGTAAAGTGGCTGGTTTTATTCCGACAAGTTTTGTAACACCTGATTGATAGTATGAGTATGAAAGATGCTATCCTTTGCAAAAACCTTCTTGATATTTTTGTTGGCTGAAGTCTAAGGTTGCCCTTAGACTTCAGCCTTGGAAATTAAGAAGAAGAAATGGGCATGGGCAGGACATGCACTAGTGCGAAGAGAGGATAACTGATGGTCGCTTAGGGTAACAAACTGGATTCCAAGGAATGGAAAGCGTAGCAGGGGACGGCAGAAAGTTAGGTGGGCGGATGAGTTTAAGAAGTTCGCAGGTGCCAAGTGGATGCAGCTAGCACAGAACCGGGTTAATTGGAGAAATATGGGAGAGGCCTTCGCCCTGCAGTGGGTATAGTCAGGCTGATGATGACGAAGGTTACCCTGATTCTATTAGCGATTACCTTAGTAAATACTTTGTACGTGACAAACAGTAAGCTAATTAGACTTTTTTTTATGAATTAAAATAATGTCAGCCTTCTCCCAAGATTCCGATACAGTCGATGTCATGAGTTATGGCGTATACAGGGTGGCCAGGTTTTCTAGCACAATATCCCCACCATCCTTCAACAAATCTCTTGTCACCTGATCTTCCCCGGCTGCTTTTCTCCATTTCATAGTTCTTAAAGCTTTCTTAACCTCGTTCTTTGTTGCTGGCGAACATCTGATTGTTCTTCACTACGGCCACTATCAGCATTGTCCAGACTACTTTGACTACTGCATAAGTCAGAACAGAACTCCTCGACTACTTTGATAATCTTGCACGTATTAGTAATGACATTGCCCGCTTTGTCGCTCAGCGCATACATCTGATTTTGCCTATGTTTAATTTCCTCTTCAGCGCTTTAAGGATGTCGGCCAATTTACGCATATTGATTAGCTTTGATATATGTGTCACATCTATCCTGTTTGTTGGGTTGGAGGCTATCATAATTTGACGTTTCTTAATCAAGTCTATCATCTTCTTAAAGAGACGATCGTTGGATCTATGCGATTGAAACTGTGCGATTCTGAATCCGACCAAAATTTCGTCTGGTCAGGTATCACAGTTGCTGCAATCGACGAAGCAGAAGAAAAGAAAAAAGAACCATCGGATTGGCGCTTGTATGTTCATACAAAACATGAATAACTAACTGATCTGTATGGACTGCGGAACGTAGTAACCTCTCTAACTTCGATGAGACAAGGAAACTAGCGCGGGAAAGGCTACCGAAACTCGCAACGAGACCGCGCCAGTGTCTTCATCCTTTTCATTGCCGTTTATCGCGCATCATCTACCAGATATCGGCCACTGCACACTCCCATACGTATGTTGTCTGCGCAGGTATCAAGACGATGGCGTAGAAGGCGCCCGCCGCTTGGCCACAAGCATCGATTGCACTGCCGACCTGGCGAGCGAGGCGGCGCTGAATTGCCTGCAGAGGGCCGACGTGGCCGCCGTGGCCCGAAGTGCGCTGGCGCCCAAGTTCATGCCCGTCTTCAACCGGCCTCCCATGTCGGGACTTCAACCGCTCATCCAAAATCAGAAGGTATACATGCAAACGAGCTCAATCATCGAGCATTGACAATATCAAGCAGCTCTCAGTGGTCTACTGAGCATGGCCAGAGGACACATTCAACAGGCACTGTGCATGCCTCCGTGAATAGCTAAAATAAGTGACTAGTTTTTACGCAGTGCGCGACGATTACAAGTTGAGTAAGCGTAAGGTAAACTCTAAAATTTAGCACTTTAGGACTGTGTACCAGCCGCGCTGTGATTTCAGTTTCCGGGCTTTTACGCCTCGTCCCTCTATCAAATGCCAATATTAGAGAGATTTTAGCTTACCGCGATCTGCGATCTGCCACCGTAACCCTCTACCGCGCGTGGACGGGGCGCGCAAGCTGATTGGTCCCGACGCGGCAGGTTCATGTGCCGACATCCAGTATGTGGCGCCATCTATCGGCGTCGAGGGGATCTGGGCATGTGCAGTGGAACGCGCGGTGGCGGATCACGGTAAGCTAAATCTCTCTATTCAGTTTAGCGCGCTTCGTTACCACAATCCGCTTCCGCCAGTCGACAACTGCGCATGCGCCATCATATCACGAGAATATTGCGCATGCATACTAAGTTGGAGTTGGCGACGTGTTCAAGAGACAGATTCAAGAACGCATCTTATGTGTGTTTAATCCACCCTGTCTTCGTGTGTGCTTTGCAATGATGTCTTAATTACCGGGCGACATTGGTTGCAAAGTAGCTCGGCTAGCCGATTTCTACCCGTTTCGTTATTTACAGAGAAAGCTGTAGGAATATCTCGATTTTCTGCAGGCGCCTGTCTGTAATCTCGGAGTGTGAAACATCCCCCACAAGCTGTGCACCTCCTTACCACACCCCGCTAGCTAGAAGGATGTCAATCTCCCATCGCCACATTCGATGCACACCCGCTCTAATTTACCCTCTGAATTCGCCACCCACCATACAACCATGACAATCTGCCATCCAAAAGCTCCATCAATCCAGACAGCTTCGACCTCCAAGAGGCCTCCACTCAAGAAAAAAAAGAGGAAAGAAAGAAAGAAAACTTCAGGCTAGGCCAGGAGACTTTCAACGGCTCTGTTGGTTTCACTGAGCTCGGCCACTCCATGTAATTTTTTTTTTAATATTGGTTACTTAGCTGGAACCCCGGGTAAAATCAGGATAACGGCAAAGAGCGCGAGGCGACGGCTTTTACACGTGTGTTTGGTTATGCGCCCATGAACAGCACTATTGCGGTAGCTGCTGGCGATTTACCTTCCACTCTGCTAAGAACACTGCCACGACCACCAAGCTCACTGTTACCGTTCAGCAAACAGTTCGCCTAATTAGACGAATCGCTAATCAACACCGTGGCATGCGGGAACACGACTTCCATTCCCTGGTTCCGGCTTTCGTTCTTAGTTGAGTAATCTATTCATTACCCTATCTCTTCCTCTCTCGAGTAGAGAACAAGGTCGACTGCCTTCTCCGTCAGGCGTACAAGACGGCTCTCAACCTTCCCCGCCACACGTCGAATGAGCGCCTCCTTAAGATGGGTGTACACAATACACTCGCCGAAATCACCGACTCATCGACCTGCCCAACTGGATTTGCTCTCCTCCACCCTAGCCGGCCGTCACATTCTTGACGCTATTGGCCTACATACCCCTAAATATTACTCCCACACCTTCTCCCTCCCATGCCGCACACGAGACCTTCTCACCATTCACCCTCTCCCCAAGAACATGCACCCCGAACATCACGCTGCTCGTCGTGCTGCTAGGACTGCAGCCCTACACAAGCACTATGGCACACAGCCGGAGACCGTCTACGTTGATGCTGCCTCTTACACTTCTTCCATTTTTGCCTTAGCGGTAGTGTCAAACTCCTCCACCCCCCCTTACGGCAGGCACTGTCATCGCTTCCACTTCCGCGGAAGCGGAGGAGGCGGCAGTACCCTTAGCAATCGGCGACCCCCATTTTCACTTATTTAAAAACAGCGGTCCGAAACTTTGCAAAAGGCCATGTCTCCAAACCTGCGTTCCGGCTTCTTAGCCGATCTTCCGTCCCTATCCGACCTATTCAGCTTCTCCGGGTTCCGGCCCACGCCGGCCACCCAGATAACGAGGCGGCTTATTCTTCAACTCGAGGCTTCGTCAACCGAACAGGAGCCGCCGACACCTGGGGAGACGCTTGAGGTCGTATGGTCGCTTACCACGAAATCACTATATATTGCCAGGGGGCGCTCAGAGTGAAAGACGACGTTGAAGTGAATCGGCTCCGGACTCGCAGGACGTATCTAAACCTTGGACCGTGTGATTCTACCTGTACCGGCTCTGTTAATCTACCCCCTGTCGCCAACACCGTGACAAATCTGGTGGAGGTCAGGTCTGATGTCCCGTACCCCTACGCTAAGCAGGAGTGCTGGTCATATATTCGTGGAAACGCCCGTTCACCGCACTAGCCGCAGGCAACGAGGCCTACCACCTGAATATTCCCCCTCGGGCATGACTACCAGTAGCCACGACGTCGTCGCAATGCCTGGCACGACCCCCACCTACGTGACGTTGCAAAACCCCCGCGTCCCAAAGACCTTTCACGGGGACCCCTATGAAGACGTCGACGACTGGTTGCAGCACTACGAAAGGGTAGCTACATTCAACCTCTGGGATGACGCTGCACGGCTTCGAAATGTATATTTCAGCCTCGAGGATGGCGCTAGGACGTGGTTCGAGAACCATGAAGAGCAGCTGTCGTCTTGGAGTGAGTTCAAACGTCGTCTTGCGGCAACTTACGGAAGCTCAGATCGCCGCGAACGGGCCGAACGTGCTCTACACACTCGGATCCAAATGCCTAACGAAACTGTAGCGGCGTATATCGAAGACATGACGCGCCTGTTTAAGCGTGCGGATCCTACGATGTCCGAGGACAAAAAGCTGCGCTACCTCATGCGTGGCGTCAAAGAGCAGCTTTTCGCTGGCCTGGTGCGCAGCCCGCCGAAAACTGTTGCAGAATTCTTTGCCGAAACATCCACTATAGAGAAAGTGCTTCAACAGCGAGCTTCGGCACGGGATCCCACCATCCACGCCGCCTCCGTCTCTGCTGAGTTCCCATCGCATAGCATGGACACATCGGCGCTACGGGAGCTCATACGTTCCGTTGTGCGCGACGAACTCCGACTGATGTATGGCACACCTCAACCAGCTCCTTCCTCCATCGCCAGCGTTGTCCGCGACGAGGTACAGCAAGCGCTCCGGCCTCCATTTCCAATCGGTGAACCTGGCCCTACTCCTCCTCCTGCACCACCAGAGTGTCACCGCCCTACATACTCCCAGGTGCTGCAATACTCTCCGCCCTCTTCGCCGTCCCTGATTCCTCCGAACGTAGGTGGGCCGAAAACAGCAGCCCCCGTGATCCAGTACGTCACAGATTCTCGACCGCCTACACGGAAAGCAGACGAGTGGCGTACCCCCGACCGACGGCCTCTATGCTTTCACTGCGGCGAACCGGGTCATGTCTATCGGCGCTGTCCCTACCGTCGACTAGGTCTCGAAGGGTTTTCCGCTGATTCTCCGCGGCCTCGCTACGGCGAACGGCCTCGAGCCGTTGAAGATTTCGTCAATGATCAGCGCCGGATCGTTCCGTCTCGTCTGCGACCATCTAGATCACCGTCACCCAGGTCTCGCCCGTCGCCATCTGCTACGAGTTCCTCATGGGCAGCGCAGGGCCGCTCGCCCAGTCCCCAGAGGGAAAACTGAAACCAGCGACCTTCGGGGGTAGGCTCGCTGGAAATCGCGGCGCGGGAGACCCCCCATTGATGCGGACACGGAAAGACTACGCATCGACATTGGAAAAGTCCGCGGTTACCGATCATACCGCCACCTCGACGCCACCACGACGCACCTGCAACCACGACGAATTGCCGGTGGAATCGACGACGAAACGACGCACCCGCAACGACGACGAATTGCCGGTGGAACAAACGACGCAACCACGCACCCGCAACGACGACGAATTGCCGGTGGAACAAACGACGCAACCACGCACCCGCAACGACGACGAATTGCCGGTGGGACACATGACGCAACAAGGCACCCGCAACGACGACGAACTGCCGGTGGAACGGACGCTGCAACAACGCACCTGCAACGACGACGAATTGCAGGTGAAGCAGACCGCGTACACCAACGCAGAGCACTCAAAGACTCAGAAGCCTGACATTCGCGAGCAGATTTCGTTGGACATACCCGTAGTACTGGATGGTCGCCATGTTCGGGCTCTGTTGGATACTGGCGCTGATTATTCTATTTTGAGCAGCCAGTTTGCCGCAGTTCTCAAGAAGGTTTTGACTCCGTGGGCTGGCACAAACGTTCGCACCGCGGGTGGTCATCTGATTACTCCTCTGGGCATGTGCACGGCCAGAGTTCAAATTCAAGAATCAACATTTGTGGTAAGCTGCCTTGTTCTGAAAAGCTGTTCGCGTGACCTGATTCTGGGCGTAGATTTCCTTCGTGAATATGGCGCAATTATTGACCTCCGGAATTCTAAGGTCTCGTTTTCTACTGAAAAAGCAGTGGCCCTCAGCGGTGCAAAGCGACCACTCAATGTGCTTCGAGTTTATGAGGACAGTGTCACTCTGCCACCCCGAACCAGCACCTTCGTTAATGTCAAATGCAATGCCCTTAACGATGGTGACGCAGTAGCCGAAACTAACGTATCGTTACTGTTGACACAAGGAGTCTGCGTGGCCCGCAGTTTGATACATCTTCACCGTGGTCATTCCAAGGTACTTGTTACAAATTTTTCGCACGAGTATCGGCACCTTTTTCGTCTTTCGCCGAACGCATATCTGATGTCTCCGAGTGCTTGTCCGCAGAAACCGTGCCACCGCCCACATCCCTCGACAATCTCGATGTCAGCTCAGAGCTATCGGTCAGCCAGCGCGACCAGCTGTTTTCATTGTTACTCGAATTCAAAGAGTGTTTTGCATCGTCGTCAAAAGTGAATCAAACTCCCATCGCCAAGCACCAGATCGTGACGTTCGATAATGTGCGCCCAATCCGCCAGCACCCCTACCGCGTCTCTTCGACCGAGCGCGAAGTTATTAGGTCACAAGTTAAGGAAATGCTCGAAGATGAGGTTATCCAGCCTTCCAATAGCCCGTGGTCCTCCCCGGTCGTTCTAGTTAAAAAGAAAGACGGCACGTTACGTTTTTGCGTCGATTACCGCAAACTGAACGCCGTAACCAAGAAGGATGTCTACCCCTTGCCGCGGATTGACGACTCTCTCGACCGCCTTCGGCGTGCAAAGTATTTTTCGTCCATCGATCTAAAAAGTGGCTACTGGCAGATTGAGGTCGATGAGCGAGATCGTGAGAAGACGGCCTTCGTCACACCCGACGGCCTTTACGAATTTAAAGTTCTACCTTTCGGCCTGTGTTCCGCGCCGGCCACATTTCAGCGGATGATGGACACTGTCCTCGCCGGCCTTAAATGGCAGTGTTGTCTAGTCTACCTAGATGACGTGGTGGTCTTCGCAGAATCATTTGCACAACATCTTCAGCGCCTGCGGTCAGTACTCGAAGCCCTTCGATCCGCTAACTTGACACTTAAGCCACAGAAATGCCACTTTGGCTACCGAGAGCTTAAATTTCTCGGCCATGTCGTCAGCGCCGCCGGCTTGAAGCCCGACCCTGACAAGATTGCTGCTGTTGCGGAATTTCCGATTCCACGTGACAAAAAAGCTGTTCGCCGATTTCTCGGCTTGTGCAGTTACTACCGGCGTTTTATCGATAACTTCGCTGATCTCGCTGAACCGCTGACTCAGCTCACCCGGGGAGACACCCCTTTTGTTTGGACGCACGAACAAGAAGCTGCTTTTGCCGAGCTGCGTCTCCGTCTCCAATCGCCGCCTGTTCTGGCCCATTTCGATGAGCAGGGGGAGACAGAAATACACACCGACGCCAGTAACATTGGCCTTGGGGCGGTTCTCGTGCAACGTCAAGAGGGTGTTGAACGAGTCATCGCCTATGCCATCCGTACTTTATCCCGCGCCGAGACGAACTATTCAACTACTGAAAAGGAATGCCTCGCCATTATTTGGGCTGCTGCGAAATTTCGCCCCTATCTTTATGGTCGCCCATTTAAAGTTGTCACTGACCACCATTCTTTGTGTTGGCTGGCCAACCTGCGTGACCCATGCGGCCGCCTGGCGCGATGGAGCCTTCGCCTACAGGAGTTCGATCTCACTATTGTTTATAAGTCCGGCCTTAAGCATGAAGATGCTGACACGCTCTCCCGCGCGCCTGTCGAGCTCGCTCCACCAGACACGGATGACGCTGACAGTTTCCTCGGAGCTGTTGATGCTTCAGATATGTCACATCAGCAGCGTGCAGATCCAGATTTACGAGCACTGATTGATTATTTAGAAGGTCAGCCAGCCACCATACCTAAGTGCTTTTCTCGGAGCCTCTCAACTTTCTGCCTGAGAGGTGGTGTGCTTTATAAGCAGAACTCTAGATCCGAGTCAAGAACCTACCTCCTCGTGGTACCCACAGCTCTGAGAGAGGAAATCCTTTCCGCGTGCCACGATGAACCAACATCTGGCCACTTGGGCTATTCTCGCACACTTGCTAGGATACGACAGACATTCTACTGGCCCAACCTTGCCACTGTTGTTAAGCGCTATATCAAGAGCTGTCGGCAATGTCAGCGTCGGAAGGTTCCGCAATCAAAGCCTGCGGGCCTCCTCATGCCCATAATACCACCACGAGCACCATTTGATCAAGTCGGCATGGACCTTCTCGGTCCTTTCCCTCGGTCCTCTGGTGGCAACCGTTGGATAATCATCGCCACAGACTATCTGACTCGCTATGCCGAGACCAAAGCGTTACCTAGTGGTACAGCGTCTGAAGTTGCCCATTTCTTTGTACACCAGATCATACTACGGCACGGTGCTCCTACCTGTATTATTACTGATAGAGGGACTGCCTTTACTTCAAAAATGATGGCCGAAGTCTTTCATCTCAGTGGTACAGCGCATCAAAAAGCTACTGCTTACCATCCGCAGACCAATGGGCTGACGGAAAGGCTTAATAAGACCATCGCGGATATGCTGGCGATGTACGTCGACGCCCAGCACAAGACTTGGGATGCGATCGTACCATATGTGACGTTCGCATACAATACGGCAGTCCAAGAGACTACACGTTTCACGCCGTTTCGCCTCGTTTACGGCAGGGAGGTTCGGACGATGCTGGACGCAATGCTCCCTTACCAAACAGATACCGAACTTTGTTCTGACGCCGAGCAGTTTGCCCAAGATGCTGAGCAAGCACGCCAACTAGCACGCGTCCACATCACCCAGCAACAGGACAGGGATTCACGCCGGTACAACCTCCGCCACAGACAAGCTTCCTACAACACCGGGGACCAGGTGTGGGTGTGGACTCCTGTTCGACGCCGCGGCCTTTCAGACAAGCTAATTTGCCGCTACTTCGGACCGTATAAAATCGTGCGACGCATCAGTAACGTCAATTACGAGGTGCTCCCGGATGGATCAGAGCACACAGGCCGTCGGCTACCTCGTCCAGAGACAGTTCATGTCTTGCGACTGAAGCCGTACTTTGCACGGTGACTGACAAACTACATCTACAAACTTTTTTTTGAGGGGGGGAGGTTGCTTTTGTACGCTTGTGTGCACGTGTAACTGTGTGCGTTACGCTTAAGGAGGGAGGAATGCCAGGGGGCGCTCAGAGTGAAAGACGACGTTGAAGTGAATCGGCTCCGGACTCGCAGGACGTATCTAAACCTTGGACCGTGTGATTCTACCTTTACCGGCTCTGTTAATCTACCCCCTGTCGCCAACACCGTGACAATATGCACGACCATGAGCAATGTCTTGCCTATCCCCCTCCACACAAGTCTCTCACTAAATTGCAGCAGGTGGCGTGGTGCCAGCTACAATCCCGCACCTTCCTCTCCTCTGCCTACTTGACCCTTGTTCACCCAGGACTGTTCACGCCGGAATGCACCCTTGCGGTGCTCCTAAGGCGAATTTTGCTCACATTATTTATTCTTGCTCTGAGCATCTTTCATCAGCCGAATGGCAACTCACAAACTTCGAGCAATGGGAGGCTACGGTGTCCAGTTCTGACCCGGCTGCCCAACTTCTGGTGGACGGCTTTGGAAGTCGCCAGGAAGCATCACCTTCCAGCCACGGCACGCATCCATGAGCAATCCAATCACTAGGATGTTAAGCTAAGGCTCACCCTAATAAAGTTTGTCACCATCATCACTACTCTGCTACAAAGAGGATAGAAAGAGGGCGGATCCTTCATGATGTGCATCTACCTGCAGCCATGCTGGTTGCAGTGGCCCGTTGCGTCACTCTCCTGTCTACTGGTTTCTATATCCTCAAGCCTGCTACAACTTTTCTCTTCTCCATCCCTTCATCCATCGCGGTCGCTTAGTGGTTACAGTGCTTGGCTACTGAGCCGGAGCACTTGATCTCCAATGTGGCTCCGGCGGCTGCGTCTTGATGCAGGTTAAATGCATAAGGTGTCCGTGCGCTGTGTCGATGGTAGTGCACGTTAGAGATCCCCATGTGGTCGAAATTATTCCGGAGCTGTATACTACGGCATCTGTTCTTCTTTTACCCCTAACTTCATCCCCTCCCTACCTCACCGGTTTCAAGGTGTCGATGGAGAAGTGAAACAGTTACTGTGTCTCTCATTTCCTCATAAGCGGTTATCATTTCCATCTCAAGCGCCCATCCCGAGTGAGCCAGTTACGGCCCCTTTCTATTCTTTACAACCTCCTTTCTCTCTCTCCTCTTTCACTGGCGTTCCCCGTATCATGCAGGCTGGTACGGGACCCCAGGGCAAGCGTTTCTTGTTAGGACGGGTGGAGAGCGAGGGTGCTTACCCGTGGTTCCTCGCGAAGCTGCGCTGGGGTTCGGGCGACCCGCGCCGTTTAGCCTCCCAACTGGTGGGTCGCGAGATGCTGGATCGTTGGGAGACCGCCACAGGCACGACGCTGCTGCCTTCTTCGGGGGAGATGCCCTACCAGCAGGCCGTCAGCGACGTCCTGGTGAGGACAACGTTGAAACACGTTTTGTGCGAGAAGCAGCAGGTAGCGCAACGAAATGAGGTAGGAGGGAAAAAAAGTATGCAGGGCGCTTCCCCAGCAGCACAAGGCATTGGCCCAATGTTATAAATGTATTGACAACGCCGGTCCTGACTTTGCCCACACATTTGCAATATTTGGCCTATTATTTGTGCTGCTTGAGCTCAGAGCTCTTCTCTTGGCTGCTGCTCCGTTATTTTCGTGTGAAACTCTGAAACAAATCTGGAATGGGCTAATGGGCTCGGTGAAGCGTAAAGTAACCTTTTTGTACGAAAATCCATAATAGAACGAGAGGAAGAATACGGTTACACAGTATGCAAGAGAACTGAACAAAGGTCGAGGGGAGCCTCAGATCGCAAGCCGAGCCATCGTTTCGACAAGGGGACTGTTTTCGTCAGCCCAGATGACTGTTGATTCAGTTTCAGCGCTGTCATTCAGCCTTAAATGTTCGTGGTTTCTTTGCAATAGAAGCGCATACTACACTGTAACAGCAAACTGAGACTGTAACACCAATAAAGATGCGCGATAAGAATTTATCGTAGCCCACGTCAAGGAAATGGTAACTCCCTTACTTTGTCAGAAGCAATGTTTGACCGTCGCAGTGATTAATTTCTAAACGCACAGAAGTGAAAAATGTTTTGCTTAGTTAATTTTAGCATTTGATAGATTTGGCTGATTGATTGATTGGTTGATTGATTGATTGATTGATTGATTGATTGATTGATTGATTGATTGATTGATTGATTGATTGATTGATTGATTGATTGATTGATTTTAACATTTCTGTTCTGGGGAGGGGGGAGCGCATGAGCTTCAGGTTGTCTTTTGTAAGTACATTACCTATGCATTTTTTAAATAAATTTCAGTTAGTAGCACTTGTCCGTCCCCTGTCGCAGCTCTGCTGAAGTTTTCGAGGGTGTACTGACTAACTCGAAGATCTGTTTTGCTAAAGTTTTGATTAGTTTGTTACCTAAAATATTGCACATTTCTATTCCAGTTCATTTGCTATTCCATGCAGTTAAGCGGCACTGGATGACTGTAGTGGCCAGCTGGAACCAGCGGCGTGACTATGATCGAACACTCGTGCACACTGTGCGCGTGTGTTTCATTTTATCAGCTTGTGAAAAATTATCTGTAAATATGTGATCGTTGTCTGTAAAAATTATCTGTAAGGTACGTGCAAGGACATGCCGGATGCCACATTTGAGAACGATAATTTGAGACCCACCTTAAGCACGATCTTTGTATTACTAGAGTTACTAGAGTTACAATGCTTCCCAGTTAAGCTAAATATGCAGATGTAGTAGTAGCGCAGATAGGGAAGAAGACGAACACAGCATTAGATGATTTTTTTCTACAACGCCTTATCAGCGACTTTACATTTTTTTATACAGAGTTAATATAATTTGTCAACTGACTTCATTATAAATTACAAATGGTCCCAATAATAATGACCACCCCAGCAAAACTGTAGTTATCTGCAGGTATTGTCCAGCGGCATGCTAAACAAAGTCGTTGCGTTAACGTGAAGTTGAAAGGATTTCCCCAGTTCGGCCACTTCATGCTGGTCGAATTTTAGAACTTAAACACGAATATTTGTATCCTCCTTTGCATTTTTCGGCATATGCCCAATTAAAAACACGTAAACATGGTTTAATGACATGCAACTCCGGACACCTGCCTCTTGAATTATCCCGCACTGCAAACCGCTTTTCTAGCAAGCCTGCCCAATGTCAGAGTTCGCCGAGCAGCTCCAGGCCTGGCAGAACACGGTGTACGTGTATGTGCTGGGATATCGGCCCAAATATTCGAGCTGGCGCAACCAGACGGAGGCCGTCCACTTCGAGGACATCCACCTGGTGTTCGGCATGCCCCTCAGACCAGAGGTGCCCTCTAGCGACCGGGACAAGCATTGGGCGCGGACCATGATACATGTGTGGGCCACGTTCGCGCGCACCGGGTAAAGCATGCGTTGGCTGGAGGCAGCGAAGCTGCTTGTAGTTATCATCTCTCCGGTTACGCCTAGCATGGAAAATTGACATGATTACGCTTAGTTTCGCTTAAGAGGTGAATGGCGGAAGCCTCGCCGAGTCGGCCTCGAAATTAATTGACTTAAGTATTCTTCCTCAGCTATCACTACCTTTTAAGGCTGAGCTACATGTACGCGAAACTTCACGCGAACGCGACGGTGACACGCGTTCGAACAGAAATGCACGTGTCGCTTGGCTCGTCGCTCGGATCTGCCTAAATTGAAAATTTCGCTCGTTCGCCCGGAAGTGCATGCGCGATCAGCCAATAGCACGAACGCGAAGCGTACGTCACTGCCGCTCATTCCGCAAGCTTACTTTCTTTTGCAGTGTTTCATTGAGGTTGTGCATTACCGCGTAATTTTTTAATCTCTTTGTAAGAGCAATGGTGAATGGTCAAGGATTCAAAAAATGTCTAATCGCAACCGAAAAAAAAAAAACAAGAGTTCACGTGACTACTCGTACAGTGCAAACCAAGTCGGAAAAAACTACAGAAACTTTTCTGACGTTACGACAGAATTTTCGTGCGGTTTTTGACGGGAAATCTGTTGTGACAACATAAAATTCTGTAGTAACATCACAAATTTCTGTAGTTACAACATAAAAGTGCTACACAACTACAGACAACAGAAATATGCTACAGAAAAACTACAGAAAAGTACTACAGAATTACAGAAAACTCTGATGGTTACGACAGAAGTACAGGATATTTTGTCGTATGTTTGACAAAGTTCTGCAGTTTTTTTCGACTGGGAGTTGACACAAATGTGATACGGTTTGTTGTAAATCCATTTTACTTTGCCCCATGTTGTCACAAAATAACTTCAATTCTTGAAATTGTCATGACTGTTGTTGCATTTGGCAATAGTTTTGCGGTGTACTAAGCCAGCATGCTTACTAAGTCACACAGTCTACCCAGAGCGTCGTCGCTGTTTCGTTCGGTTCGCGCGCATGTATCTTCCCCAGTAGGTGACGGAGCCAACCGTGATCGCTTTCGCCGCGCCGACTTGTCGCGTCGCTCACTTTTTCGCTCACATGTAGCTCAGTCTCTACTGCCAATAACCATCACTATCGGCCGCTATCTGTCACTATCAATATAGGCCACCAACTGCTACTATCACTGTCGGTCACTACGTCTTATTATCACAATCTATATCTAACTCCTAGCATTGTATCAATATCACCCAAGAGGGGTCAGAATTGCAATAATGGAGTAATTTCTCTTTGACATCTACTCAAGCACAGCCAAACGTGTACAAAAAAAAAGCTATAAGCTCTCAGAAAAAAAAAAAAATTCGTCCCGGTCCGATGATAGAACCCGGGAACCACCGCCTTTCCATGGCTGTCGCTGAGCTAACCAGGATGACCAGCAGATCAATAACTTGAAGTGGGAACAGTGTTGGTCAGATATTTAGGGGAATCCCCCAAGGTTTCGTTAACTGCGAAGTTTTTGAGAAAGCCGTATAGCTTTTTTTTTTTTTGTAGGGATTTAATGAATAATCACTCCTTTCAATTGCTTTTAAGTTAGCAGACGCGGTTTAACCTGTCCTGATTATGCTGGAATTCAAGCTGCCAGCTCCAGAAGGCAAGGTACCGCTCACCGTTCACGTGATCCTTGACTGATAGGTTCCTTATCCTTCCTTTTTAACTACATCGCATTTAAAAGACGATCTCCCTGATGCAAATGACGTCATTACGACGCAATGGGAACTCCGCGTCGTGAAATGCTCCAGTGGCGTTCTTCGTTGCTTGCAGCAAGGCGCCTCCCGAAGTGCTCGGTTCAAAGTGGCCGCAATACGACTCCATACGACCCAGCTTCATGAAGTTGGGGCCAGAAGGCGCCAACGCCGAGCGTGACGAGAAGCGGGCACGCTGCGACTTCCTGCGCGACTCGCCCACCCCGCACTGAACCGGATCGCCCCCTACACAGCACCACCCGCAGCCCTACTGCTGTATACGGCGGAATAGCGGACTGCTAAATATTTGATTGTTCGAATACCTCAGCATGCATTTTTACTGCATACAGCAAGCGCCACGCATTTCCCAAGCCCCGGAAATTAAATGTAATTGTGTGAAACATAATGTGATAAACCTGTGCCTAAAGTTAATTGCGCGCTCGGTTCCGCTTTTTTTTTATTGCCACGTGGAAAAAAATTTTCCCAGCACAAAAGAGACGTAGACACAAGCGTAAGGAACTAATAAGACAGGACGGGAGCTACATGTTTCTTTCATGCCCTTGTGTCTACGTCTTTTTTGTGTTGGGAAAACTTTTTTCACCATGATTAGCAACCAACCGTGCTTTTTACCGCCACGGTAAAACTCCACCACACTGACCGCGGCTTTTGCGAAAGCTCTTCAAGAGCGACAACACTGCACAACTTTGACTATACTTGATAACAGCGCCGCAGCCTTTGGAAGTAACCGAGAAACAACTTTCTACGGACCCAACCCCTAAAGCGCCCCTACCAAACCCCGCTCGATTATTATTGCGCTTGCTCTTCCGTGGATCCAATACGTTGGACAAATTCATTGCCGAGGTTTCTCAGCCGTAACAAATAAGATTTGACTGAATAAACCTACCCCACTGGCGGGTATATTCCACACCCAAAATATTCGTCATGCTTTGTTGTTTTTTTTTTTTTTTTTTTTTTTTTTTTGCAGAACAGTGTCCGCTGTTTTGGATACGAAATGGACAGCGTACAACTTCCACCGGCACCGACACACCGTGATGAAGCTGGGACCGCACGACGCTACCTAGGAAATCGGACGCACTGCGACCTTCTGCGAGACACCAAGGCGCCATATTGAAAGACGCGCACCCTCTGTCCTAACGTTCCATTGCACGCCTTACCTTTCTGCTTTTTTTTTTTATTATTGCGAAAGCATACTACTCTAGATTTCGAACCTTCAGCGTACCGCGGCGGTAGCCGTCTTACCCACGTGACGCTGTGACGTCACACCCCACGTGGGCTGGCGGGAGCTGCCAACTTGGGTCTCTCGTTTCACATGGGACGGTTAGGTCAGAAACAGCCTGCTAGAACCCTGGCATTCACGTTACCCCTATAGGCCACTAAGGCACGTTCATACGGCTTGGCTAAAGCGGGGCTTTATATGTGGGCTCAGGAAGAATAAAGAGAAGAAGAATGCTCAGTCACCCGCAGCTAGTGCTTTCGCTCAATGTTTGGTTCAGCAGCGTTGAACCCTCGTAATTTTTTTTTTTCCACACATCAGCAAGCCTGCCATCCCCTCATCTTCACTTCCATGAATAAACGACGATCGACCAAGTGTAACCAACGGAGACCGCAGCTCAGAAGAATCCCTCTCGATGCCCAAACAGCCTTACATCGGACATTTCGTTTCGACCAGCGGAAGCTGCCGCTCTGATGCTTTGAAGGGATACAAATACGATTGTACGCATCATGGATTTGCATCTAAAACCGAGTACATCTAGACAATTTCATTTTAGCGCAGTTATGCCTTAAAAAAAAAAACTGTTTCTAAACAGTTTTTTTTTTCCTTTAGCCCCCCTCGAAGACGCTGCTGACGTCGTATGTGACGTCGCAGGGACCGCTTTGCACAATGGAGCGAAACCGAACTAGAAAAAAGTTACGCCGCGATTTACGTTGTGCAGATAGGCCCCAATAAGAGAAATGTGTGGAAACTGTGTAATAATACTCGAATAATAAATATAGTGACTAATATAATATCATAAGCTACAAATCATAATGTCAAAGCCTTTGCATGTCTATGTGGTGCGATATAGTACAAATCATCATCATCATCTATTATTCGCCTAAAGTTCCCTATCAGGGACATTACATAGGGGGGGGGGGGGGGGGGAGATAGGTGAGAAAGGGCCATACATTAGCATAAAAACAAAGAAAAAGAATGCAAAGATGCATAATATTGACAAATTGGAAGAAAAAAAAACTTTAAGGAAAGAAGAAAAGTCAGGCAATCGACACACTGCACACAAAATACGGGTAATTATGCAGCAAAGCATAACAAAACGATATGTAGTAAAATCAACTGTAGTAAACAAAAGTGCCAGAATGATGAAATACATAAAATAGACGTTGACAAAACAGTGCACACAAATCAGATTGCTAATAATGAAGCGCAAGGAAAAGTGTTTATGGCAGGTCGAAATGATCAGTTAGTGGCTGCCTAAATTTGGAGGGATTAGACTTGGTAACTACGCTTTCGGGAAGTATGTTCCATTCCTCTATGGCGATGGGGAGGAAGGATTGGTTGAAGGCATTTGTAGAACCATGCAAGTGTTGTATGCTACAGAAGTTAAAAATAGAATGAATAAAAAGTCCAAAGTTTGGATGACAGCTCATATAGTTCCATGTGGAGCTCCGTTTCCAATGTACAATAACAAGTGGAGTTCACCATGTGTCCCTTCAATTCAAACATTTCGTGTTTGTCTGTCCCACCCAACCTCCTTAGTCCCACCCAACCTCCTTAGTCCCACCCAATCCAGAACGATATGGCTAAGCTGCAAACAGCACAGCTGTCACTAAAACCTCATTTTATCTGCCTGAACGCATTATTTCATGAACCTGTGAGCAGCAGTAATAAAAACCATGCGACAATGAGACACATGATGCAACAACCCTGTGAAATTAGTTTGATTTAAACTCGATTACTTTGATGCTAACAAATTCCTGAACCAGGAAAAGTGAGGTAGGAAGGTGGCTGGTCAATGGTGCTTCTGCAGAGCAGATGACTTTCTCACTGGTCTTTGCTTCTGGACGGTGAATGCTCCATGCCTGGATTGGAGGCTGCCCTTCATAAGGTATCAAATTTCTGGGTGCTCTTCTGCAACAATATTACCTTGCTGATTAATGTTGGGAGAGTTCATGACTAACAATCTTTAATTTAAGGAGGTAATGCAAATAACATGTGTTAGTAGAGTTCGAAAGACAAATAGAAATGGGGACGAAATGTGGGTCTAAATCAAGGCTTCTTAGTATCATGCCCCTCCTATCATAAGTGAAATAAAGATGCTTTAACAACCTCCATTCAGCTATGCTTTGTAAAAAGGTGCCAAGGTAACAGCACCAGCACCTCAGTTTACTGCCTTCATTCCTGGCATCCTTGCAGGTGCATTACTGCACAAGCTATTACAGTTGAAGACCAGCACGTACACATGCAGGCGTTGAAGACTCCAATTTCATGCTGGTGTGCGTATAAAATCTGCATCAAGACAGAAGAAAACTGAGCTTTCCTGATGCTTGCAAACTGACATCATGAAGTCATCCTCACAGCAGGCTTGCATAACAAGTAGAAGATATTAACTGCCAGCAGACAACAAGGTATGGGAGCTTTTAAAGCACTAGTGTTGCTATGGTGTATGATATGCATTTAAAACTCACTTTAATCAACCGTGTTCAGCACGCCACCATACTACAAATAACCAGAGATGCAGTTTAAAATGAACAAGAGGTAAACATAATCAGGTGGCTGTGACCACTGAGTTCGTACTGACATTTTGTCAATATGGCTCGTCTTCATGACACCACAACAGTGAACCTTGCCTTGATTTATGAGAGTTCCACT